>NW_022146912.1:8249-274977 GCF_002938485.1 Sitophilus oryzae | reverse complement strand
GGGTAATAGAAAACAAATGTTTTTAAGAATATTTTGGTATATATTTATTATTGGTTAGGTTTTCACAACATATTTGGCCAGGATTCACACATTATACAAGTTATTATTACAAATTAATTTAATATTCGCATTTAAATATTATTAATGTTGTAAAAACACGATGGCATGCGATACACGTCCGTTAACTTTTGTTACAGTGCTCCTACTGGACATTTAACGCGTAATACAATTACTAGCTAGTTGGAGTATTAAAATTATTTTTTTTATCATGAAATTGTTTCTTAATATAACACTGATAAAATTAAAGCTACACCACTCTAAATCGTTGACATTCGAGAAATTTATTACTAAAAGGGATAAAGACACAATAAAGCATCCGGTGTTTGTTTTCTCGCCTGTTCCGAAAACAAAAAGAAACCTCTTTGATTTCTTTGGTCGAGCTGAGAAAAAAAAGACGGCCCTGTTCAAATAACGTGACACCCCCGAGAAAAACCTGTTTTATTCGCTTGTTCCTAAACTGAGGAGGCTTAGATTTTTTCTTTCGTTATCTTTATTTGTTCTTTTTCATCTGAGGCATTTTTCAAACTAATTAATAAGGCATGTATTATGCTTTATTTTTTGTAAAGAAAAAGTACAACAGCCTTCTTCCAATTTTTTTTCGCGGAATTTTGTTTATCGAGGCATATATTTTACTTTATCGGAGTGAGTTATAGGAACCTGACTACAGGTAATTTATACCGGTGTATTTCCTTGTAATATAGAAGTTCTATATCACAATCCCTGTAGTCTCTTGGGTGTAATTTTAAATTACCTTTTGTTTTAGAAATGGGTACCTGTAATTTATAGATTGTTAATAAAATTGGCTCTAAGAGTATTACAAAATAAAACACAATAGCCTGTTTAATATCGATATTTTAGTTTTAACTCTTTGTTCCGTTATAATAATGTTGATGTTTTTTTAATTTAACAGATAACAGCTACTAACTAACATTTTATGGATATAACTTCTGTATATTTTTCGTTAAATTTATAATTAAAACAAATTAAAATGACCTTTTCGAAAATGTTGGTTGTTAGTGTGTTTTCTCTTATCTCTGTTAGTTTGTTTTTTTTTATCTGAGCGTTACATTGTACAGGTTATCGTATTTTCGAGTGTTTTATTGGGTTTCTCGTTTGAGTAGAGTTACAAAGATGCGGTTTTCACATCACTGCCGTTACTTTTTTTAATAAAACTAAAGATGCTACACAGATTTCTCTTAATCTTCTTAGTTCCTGAATACAGGGCGAATTTGAAAATGTTGCATTTTTCGATCTCCTTATCTTGTTTACCTTATAATTTATTGAAAAGATGAAAACTGAGTTCCGTTGAATTTTTCATGTAGAATCTAGCGGCGTAACTAGTTTTTTGCTAGGCGCTGTAATTTTTGAAATATGACTTAAATTTGTGTTTTTTAATTCGGGTCATATTTCGAAAACGACAGCTTTCAGCGGAAACTAGTTGCGTCACTGGATTATTCGCGAAAAACTCTACGGAACTCGGTTTTTACTTTTTTATATTATGAGATAACCAAGATATAAGATCTATTCATAAACAAGAAACCCCATAAAAAACCGAAAATGGGACACCCTGTACAATGTAAAATCATGAAAAAACTAAAATTTCAAAGCTTTTAAAAAACATTTTCACGGAATTATAGATGCGAAAAAGCTTTTTTTACAGTCGAAACGCAAATCGCGCTGGAACGTTTTAATAAAAAAAACGCAGAAATAGAGATATATAACAACTAAAATTACTGGACCAGAAAGCAAACAGAGTCACGGTGATCCGAAACAGCGGCATCGAATCCAGTTTATTCTATATCGAACATTTAATTTGTTTTAAATGGCATTGCCGAAATTGTCTTTTTGCACAAAATACGCGAACCGTAGCTGCGCGAATTATTTTCAAACCGCTCTATACTAGCAAGATCGCTTTATTATTAAATTTATTACTTTCAATTCCAATTTATTTCAATATATTACACGTATAAATATAATTAAGCCGGCTATGATACGCATTTTGTCTTTTGTTTAGCTTTCATTGCTGATTGTACTGTTAATTTTACGTAAACAGATAATCAAGGACATGAGTTAGGGTAGGTTAGATTGCTGAGGTTGATTCAGATTGAAGGTTGATCCCTCACTCCGGAGGTCTTGGACAAATTGCGATTGTATCAATCCGTCCTCTCGGTCATTATTTGCGTTAAAGCACTATCAGCTATTTGCAAAGTTCCCGATGTCACTGATGTTGGCTTCTGCTGCGTCTTCTGGTCCCTCTAAAAACCTTGCCTAGTTTTAAAGCATCGCGTCGGTATTCCAATGCCGGACAGTGGCACAGCAGATGCTGTATGGTTTCTTATTCCTCGCCGCATTCACTGCTTCCATCTCATGAGATCTGTGGGGCTGTTTCTAGTGAACAATTATCAAACACCTACAATTATGCGTACTAGATTTTTTTTGTGCTCTAGTAGTTGGTTAGTATATACTGGGTGCGTCTCAAAAGTGGCTCACCCCTATATCTTTTTTATTTTTTTAGATAAAAAAACGAGATTTGGTATGTTAGTATATGACATAAATTAGGATTGATTGACGTATTCAATCGTTTTCTGTCACTTCCTGTTTCACCGGAAATGATTACAACTTAACAAAATACTAACCTATTTTGTGTGGCTTGTGTTTTTAAGTTTTTATAAGAAATAAATGTGTTTAAAATTATTTAAAACCAGTAATTCTGACTTTCTCTCAGTTAAAGTTGTTATAAAGGTCTTAAATATAATATATCATAGAAGAATTGGTCTTAAATATAAAGCTTATTATATTTGAGTGATATTTACTATTTTTAAAATTTCCTAGTTTTTATTGCGCAATGTAATTGTAAGTAAAGTCTTGATCTATATGGTTTTGAGCAAGCAGTATGTTCTGCTTATTTTGCAGGCGAGTTAAATTTATCACTGAAAATTAGCGAGGCATTACGCTAATTGTATGGACAGTCTAATTCAATAGCTTAATGCAAATATTTAATGCTGCTTGCCTTTGATTAAACATTCTAATAATAAGAAGCTATTATCCTCTGCAACTTGCTAAAACTTCTTAATAACGTTTAACGTCTTTCGTAATGGCCCAAGAAATGAATGGATGTTTCTAACCCCTGCACTGCACTATCTAAATGCAAATTGATAATAAACACTTAACACTAAATTAGTTTACTTAATGGGTTGATTTTTTTTTCTCGGTTAGATTATTTTCGGTGATGGATAGGACCAGGTGTTCCTCAAAAGTGGCTCACACCCATAACTTTTTTTTTTTTTTTTTTTTTCAGATAAAAAACGAGAATTGGTATATTCGTATGTGACATAAATTAGGACTGATTGATGTATTAAATTGTTTTTGGTCACTTTCTGTTTTACCGTAATTGACTACAACTTTTATTTTTTTTACTTTATTGGATATAAAATGAGACTTCGAATAAAATGACATCATATGTCAACTGTTGATATTTTCGCTTAAAGAAAAATGGTATTTTAAATTGCTGTTTAGAATACTACGACCATAAATGTAAAGGCAATTTAACTCGAAATATCAAGCATATGGTACCAAATTATTCGTAAAAAATGCTTTTTTCAAATGAGACACCCTAGTTCCATTTGAAAAAATTTACAAAAGTTCACATATGATATGTCATTCAATTTAGGGTGTCATTTTCTATCTAATAAAGTAAAGAACACCGAGTGTGCCATTTATACATCAGCAGCAGCCCATTTCCGATGAAACAGGAAATGATCGAAAACATTTAAATACGTCAATCAATCCTGATTTATGTCATATACTAACTTACCAAAACTTGTTTTTTATCTGGAAAAAATAAAGGTGTTATAGGAGTGACTCACTTTTGAGAAACTCCCGGTATAGTCATGAATTATAAACTTTTTTAATGTTTGATTTTGCAAAAAAATATTTTAAATCTTGAAAGTAATTCGCTGGAAGATTACAAAAATCTGATCTATAGTTTTTAATAGTTCCTGCACTATTTGACTTACCTATTACTGGAATTTTTGTTCCAGTTCCATCATTCATTTATTTATAATGCTGCTGGCGTGCCTCTGTTTACCTTTAATCTGTTACGCCACATTTTTAAAGGGTAAATATTGAGTGGATAATAAAGTTCGTTTTAATATTAACGTGTTAGTTCTGTATCGATCATCGGCTTCTATACTTTAGTTTAACCGGGGGATTAATAAAGTTTTCGGTTACCTTTAATGTTAATATATAGATGTTTATCTAGGAACAAGCCGGAGCAATATTAATTAGTTCGCTTTATAATAAAGTAGTTCCTCATCAACGATCATATGTACATTTGAACTTTTTCAAATTTTAATTAAATTTGGTGCTTGCCTAGTTCAATCATTAATACGGTTTATATTAAAAATTTAGTTACCTAATCGGAAGTTTTTGGCGATTAAATTTTCGGTCAATTGTAATAGAGTTTAATAATTGATTATATTATGTTGTAATTTTTTTCATATTAAAATTAAAATCAAATTTAAATTTTATACAGGGTGTGTCTTAAATAAGTGCAAATATTTTTAGAGGTAGTATTTCGACTCCAGAAACATGCGGTTTTTTCGCGAAAGAAAAATTTATTAAAAATAAATATTTTATTTTGAAGATTTTCTTTCATTTCCTTGTATTTCTCATTCCACTTTTAACAGATGTTTATTAGTCTTACATGTAATTATTTAGCAAAATAAAACACTAAATCACCTCAATACACCAAAACACTTTTACTTTTACAGTGGACGCGCGTTTCGCTAACCATGTTAGCATCATCAGCGAAACGCGCGTCCAGTGTAAAAGTGTTTTGGTGTATTGTAGTGATTTAGTGTTTTATTTTACTGTGTAACACTAAAGGTTCCAACCCCCAACTGTAATGTAATTATCTATGTAATGAAATCATTGAAGATCGCTTTAACCGATTCTTAACTCTTATCAATGACAATACAATCTGATATATAAAATTCTAGTATCACTGTTTTAGATACCATACTCTTCCAAAACAGTTTAACCTATTTTGATGAAATTTTATATGTATGTATATTCCGGAGGTCTAGTCCACCCCATTTTTTTTTTTATTTTTTGGATAAAATTTTTTATTTTTACTTTTTATCATGTGGCATTAAAAAATACATAACACCCTAAATTGTCACCCTTTTATCGTCAACCTCTATTTTTTAAGGGATTGTTTTTTTAATAGTTTTATTTACCATATTCCTCCGAAACGGCTTTACCGATTTTAATGAAATTTTATATGTATATTCAGTAGGTCTGGGAATAGGTCCTTATCTATTTTTTCTAGCCCTAAGTAGTAAGGGTGCCCCCCCCCTCAATTTAATATTTTTTGGACAAAATTTTTTATTTTAGTTTTTTTATATGATGTGGCATTAAAAATACATACAACCCCAAATATTCGCCCTTTTTCATTACAAAAGCGTGTTAATATATTTTTAAACTATTATTTATTACTAAGTAATATTTAGGTTAGGTACATTTTATATTTGTAAATAGTGGAGCTCTAAATCTTGCTGTTTCATTCTGGTTAGTGGTAACGTATTATCTTGGTAGTTAGCGTCAGCTGGCGTAACCTGATAAACTACACATGTTTTTAGTGATATATAGGACTAATTTACTATAAGTTAACCCACAACATGCTACTTTCATAAGTATGCTTTTGAGAATACCTTTTTTGTAATATTCTGTTCAGACCTGATTTTAAATAGCGAATAATGAAGGCAAAGAATGTCTAGTATGTAATATTAAATTTTCACAAAATTAAAATTTGACTACATGAAATAAATTAAGAGAATTTTAAAATTACAATGAAGAAACTGAAAATTTATCAAAAAAATTAATGTATTTTTGAGCGAGGATATATTTTTTGTTAGTATAAATTTACTTTATAAGTCGTTATATTGATATAACTGAATTTATTTAAATTATATTCCATATTATCGGATTATTCAAAACTGTGAGGGCTATTTGTTTTTGAATTTCATAGCCACATCGAGAATTTTAACTTTCATCATTATTACTATTAGCTGCAATAATAAAAATTAATCTCAACTTTGATTTGATGAATGTTCAATATCATTCGCAGATATTTTCAACGTGCTAACAGAACGACAAGAAAAAATTAATGGAAATTTTTAAGGTATTGTTATTGGTTATATGGATGATGGAAAAGGGAATGAAATTTTCGAAGGTTATCAGAGGAAAATATGCCTATCGAACGCTTTTGTGTTTTTTTAATAAGCTTTGGTAGGGGTAGGGGTCAAAATTAGGCTTTTATTGGGTAAAAATTTGGCCAGTTTTTGTTAAAAATGTTGAAAAATATGATTTAACTGTTGTTTTCCTTAACCTTTAAAAATATGATTTTTATTTGTACAATTTGCAAAGAAAAACTTAGTTTTAGTAATCCTGTATAAAAATTAGATTACTTGTTTAATTTTGGCTGGAAGATAAATCAGACGAGATATATTTAGAGTGAGAGCTACAGAGAGTGAAGGATATACCGGGTGTTTCTCAAAAGCTAGGATTGATTGACGTATTCAATTGTTATTAGTCAATTGTTTCATCGAAAATGACTACAACTTTTGATTTTTAAATGGAGCCCTCGGTATTTTTTTACTTTATTTGATAGAAAATGACATTCTCAATAGAATAATATACCATATTATGTATTTATATTCATGTATATTTATGTAGTTAGCAGACAGTAGTATCGACTGACTAGTAAGAAAGAAAATCTAGGAACTAGTGGGGTTGCAGTCGGAAGGGCTATCACTCAAGCCTATTTTATGTAGTTTTTATGAAGGCCTCTTTTTCTACGTTGATGTCCTGAGGAAGGAATAAATAAATTCCGGAAGCTTGATAATTAACAGAGTGTATTAATTCTATTTCAAACCCTTCAGACTGCAACCCCACTAGTTCTTAGATTTTCATTATGTAGTTATATATTTGACATTAATTTTGATTTGAAATTAATTTTGCAAGAATAAAAAAAATCCTTGGGTATAGCTCATCCCGAGGAGTATTGTTTGAAAAAAAAGACGACATATTAAAATGCAGAAACTAATTATTACGAGAACGGATTTTATGGTGTTTTAAGTAAATTTCTATTATTTAATTATTTTAATTAATTTATGCCAGTAGATGTATACACAACTTGAATAATTTATAACACCAATTTTGAATTTTAATATTTAGTTTTTATTTAAAAATAAAATTTATTATAGGTTCTTCTTTATAACCTGATTGTTATCCTGATACTTTACTATAATATTAAGGCAGTTGTCTTGTTGGAATAACAGTACTTTTTGCACAGTTGTTTGAATTTTATACCATTATTTATGCATAGTATATTTAAAATAGGTATATAAAACTATTATTTTATAACGATATAAAAGATTGTTTTAGAGGAGAGATCTTTGAGGTCAAGATACATAAAACCGCTCAGTTATATTATTTTATCTTTGACTTGCTCTTCGTTTAAATAGGTCAAGTATAATGGTCTTAAACCTCATATGATATTATGGAGTTTATATTTGTATTTTGATTTAGTTACTGAGATTTAATAGCTAAATGTCAGAAAGGGTGACGAGATTACTTATTATTATATATAATGAGATAACTATTCTGATTAAAACCATTCTAGTATGTTTTTCTTAGAGAATTGTATGTCTGTTACCATATAGAAATGGTTACTCATAAGGCTTTTGCTTAGTTTGTATTTATTTTATATGTAGTAAATTGATAACAAATTTGGAGAAACAGCTTAAAAGATAGCAGTCTAAACATTCTAAGATTCTTGCGTTTCCACTGTTATAACTAGTATTATTTCTTTATCCTTAGTGGAAAAAAAAATCATCTTAAAAATTATGTCTTGTCAGTATCGTATTTTCATTATCATAAAAACCTTGTTTTACTCAATCTTCCTCCAATGAAATGCTTTAAATTAAGGTTTTAATCACTTTACCGTAAGAGATTAATCGTCTTATTTCATCAAAACTGAAAGTGATTGCTCCAAAAATATTTTAGGGTTTAACGTATTTTTATTTATTATGTCTAGATGAAAAAAAAAGGGGTTTCAAATGACCATAGGCGATAACGAGGCTTTTTCAGGACGATGAGGTATTTGAATTACTCGGCTGGTGCCACGGCTTGAATACTAATTATGTGTCATAAACGTCATTTATTAAACGAAAGGACCTAAAAAATGCTTTATGAAAAAATGCGTGGTAGTGCCTATAATGAGGTCTGCAAAGAAATGAGCATTAAATTTATGTTATATTTGTTTATCGTATTTATAATATATACCTTTTATAAAAATTTACTGTGTATCATTTTAATTTATATTACGTCTTTTTTACAGTCGATACAGATTTATTTTATTTTATTAATTTGTCATAAATCTGACAAAGTAAAATATAAAAATATAGTTCTAACCGAGACTTAATTGTTTTGATATTTTATCGTTTATAATTTCAGTTTTTTTTTTATTTTTGGAATTGGATGTAGTTCCGTTGTTTGTGTATTCATAACAATAAATGCTTTCATCTTTGTTATTTGCTGTAACATTCGACAAATAAATATTTTTAAAATAATCCCAATTGAATTTGTTCAGCATGTCTGTAAAGTAATGAAATTTAATCAAAAACTTCAAAGAGAATAAATATACATAGAGAGGTATTAAAATTGTTTATCTATACTTGCTACCAAAATTATTAAATTTATTAGTGTTTGCGTATAGACACAAATCAGTATTTAATTAATTTATTTATAACATGGTTATAACAATAATATGTCTTTTTATTAATATTTGAGTTTTAAATTGCACAGATTTTATGCGTTATTTGATCTGGGTAGTCTTTGTAAAAAATACAGAGTTGATGTGTAATTATTATTTTTAAATGATATTCAATGTTAAATTAATTCATTAAAAGAAAATGTATCAGATTTTTTAAGTTTATTTGTTCTAGAAATGTCTTTGTTTTGGCTGAAATGTTTATTATTACGGAATAACGCTGGTTCGTTTGTAAATTATATGTCATTCAGTCGCTTTTTGTTGCAAAAAATCTTTAAGAGTCCCATCTTTTCATGACATTTTGACGACGTTCCGAAGTCGTTCGTTTCGTCTGACGAAGAAAAATTCGATAGGCTTATATTTTCCATTCAAAAAAATGTGAAAACCCCCATCGATTTACTTTTTAGTGCATAGCAATTTTAGCAATCTTGTAACTATTTTATTTATAAAGATTTTCATATACTGTCTGCGAAGAAGAAATATAGCAGAAATATTAAGATTGTTTTTGAAGAAAACTACAATCAATTATTTCTAATGGATTTCGAGATATCGATTTTTGAATTTAGAGTTCTAATAGCGCTACCACTGTCGAACACCAACTTAATTCCCATATTTTTTTACCAGTACAAGTGTTTCTAACTTGCACTTAAAAATTTACAAGCTATAGGAAAATAACGACTCGTTAATAAATAAACAAGTAAAAAGTATCACGAGACGTGATTAAATCCGAGACTGAACGTTTTTAACTCAGTACTTAAAATATATATATATATATATATATATATATATATATATATATATATATATATATATATATATATATATATATATATATATATATATATATATATATATATATATATTTTTTTAAGTACTGAGTTAAAAGCGTTCAGTCTCACGATTTAATTACGTCTCGTGATACTTTACTTGTTTATTTATTAACGAGTCGTTGTAATTTTCCCTATAGCTTGTAAATTTTTAAGTGCAAGTTAGAAACACTTGTACTTTTGGTAAAAATAAGTGGAATTAAGTTGGTATATATATATATATATATATATTGTAGTAATATATATATATTGTAGTTGGTATATATATATATATATATATATATATATATATATATATATATATATATATATATATATATATATATATATATATATATATATATATATATATATATATATATATATATATATATATATTGAAGTACTGATTGGGTCGACCGGTCGATCGTGACGAATCTGCTATATTCCCTTCCACGTCTTTTAGCAATATGCACATTTTCTAGGTTCATTCACGTTTATTTCTTACATTTGGCAACGTTTTTACTGTTCTCTTTTTGTTCAGTACATTATAACCACATTGTATTCTTCTTACATACAGAAATCTCGACCAAAACTAACCTTTTGCAGCCCTTAGTATATATTTCCTTATACTTACTCTAATTTTATATCTTTCACTTGGACGAAAAACAAACAAGCATTTTGTTTATAAGTAAAAGCATGCTTGTGCTCTCTCCAGCCTTTTCCCCTGTTGTAAAAAGGCCGACCGTCAGTTTCAGTCATTTTTTCTCGAATGTGTTCTTTAAAGCATTTTTATTCATGCCATTGCCAGCGGCCCAGTTCAAATACCGTTTCCTTAGATGCCCATTATCGTTTGGGGTCATTCGGAAAGCCTCGCTCGATTCAAGCGCGGCGAGAAATAAGCCGACATTCGTTTTTTCTCCCTTTTGGGTTTCCTTTTTGACTGGTTCGGCCGGCTTTTGCGTTAGCGGTTCAAACGTCAACAGGGCTCCCAGTTTAGTTTTAACGAGAGGAATAATCTGGAAGCAGTGCGTTTATGCAAGAGATTTAGAACAAAAAACATTAATAAAAAACACTATGCACCATTTTTTTATTGACAAAACCGTTAAACGAAATACAAACCCCAAACCATAGACCAGAATACACATAATGGTGACAATACATAATATACAGTATGTCCCCGGATTGTCTTTACAAGAGGAAAAACTTTTTGTTATTGACATTTTGAGAAAAATGCATTCTTCATAAAAAAATTTGTTTGTTCTAAAATAGTTAATCCCGTTTATATTTTTCAAAATTTACGTACCGTTTTAGAGAAAATCCAAAAAATATGAAAATATTATTAAATTTTAGATGGTTATTATTAATTTTGATTAACGTCATATTTTTTGCTGTTATTAAAGTATCACATTTTCCGATAACTATTATATCACCCTTTTTTGTGTCACCCCAAATTTTGTGCTTCTGTAACATTTTTTAACCAGCAGAAAATATGACTTTAATTCAAATTCTATCAATAACAATCTATCAAAGAATGAAATCGAAATGCTATTACCATAGAAACGCCTTTTGATTTTTAGGACTTCAAAAAATTCAACAATATTTTCACGTTTTTTTTTTAATTTTCTCTAAAACGGTATGGGAATTTAGTAATTAGGGATTAATTATTTTAGAACAAGCAAAAATGTTTATGAATAGTGCATTTTTCTCAAAATGTCAATAATAAAAAGGGTTTTCCCCTTGTAAAGGCCATTCGGGTACATACTTAGAATTTCATACATACGAGGCGTTTCAGAAAAAAAATAAGACAATATAACATAACGCACATCTCTTAGAACCCAAAATACACTAAGATCCATTTCAACCCACACTAAATCAATGAACACTAGACAACAAATAAAAAATATAATAGACAAAATACCATGTCAGTATGCTAAATGTTGAAAAGTCAGCATTAACGGGACACACGGCACAGAGTCGACTTTTAACAACGCAAAAATTATGATAGATATGATAGACATTATTATGATAGACAAAGAAGCGATACCCTCTAAATGAAAAATAAAAGAGGCTCTTTTAATCCATTCTAATATATATAGATATGTTGCTCACGCACCTGTAAAGTTTAGTAATGTATGGTTATCGTTTCTTTGACTAAAATAAACATAACATAAATAAGCATAACATGTAAAAATTAAAAAGAAACAAAATATTCCTATACAAAGAGTTTGACGCTTTTTGGTTTTACCTCATTGAGTAAATTGAGGTAAATGATGTAGTAATTTTTAGTTTTGATGTTTGATTTCATACACTGTCATTTTAACAGAACGTCAACTATTATAATAGACGTATCTGCTAAAAAATAAAAGTGTTGTATTTAGATATTTTAAATAGTTTTGCTTTCTTCTTCGTGGTTTGCTTCCGATGACGGGAGGAGATATACCTCCTGAAAGGTTGTTAACGTTTTTGATGCCGATTCGAACTGAAGTATTACAAGAAATAATTGAATTTTTAAACTTTATCATTTCAATACATTGTAACTTAACTCGATTACAACAGCTAGAAAGTTAAAAGAACATAAAGTTCCTTGATGTAGGTCGCACTGATATAGCTTTGGAAAGTAGCAAATAAACGGAGATGAAACGAATTATTACATAAATTTAAAATCTACTAACTAGGAACAGACATGACGGAGAAAAATGGTTGTAAATGTTTTCTATTAAATAATCTAGTGCCCTATGGGGCTCCTATAATGGTCATAAAACAAGTTTTGGTTAGTTTCAGAATCTGCTTAGCTTTATTTTTATTTATGGAGGGCATAATACACGACGTTACATCAAGCAGTATATTTTGTTATCTGAAGTCTGTCAACGAATCAGAGAAGATTTTGATAGACGACATTGAAGAATTAACTGGAAGTGCAATTTATCTATAAATTAAAATGACTGACTCCTTCGTTGGACAGACTATCCATAATATATATTTTTTTTATAAATGCATGATCGTCTTTCTCAGGTTATTCAACTATTTCCAATTATTATGTAGCCTCCCTCACATATTTAGATACTCTCTTTGTAGTTAGGCCCATTGTTGTCTTTTATTGGCTATGTGAGCCCAAGTTATCTCTAATATCATAGTCCCATCTCAGGTTGGTCTTCTTCTAGGTATCTTAATTCCTCTTGGGTACTATACTGTAATTTTTGTGGTCTATCTGTTGTTCGTTCTTCTTACCAGGTGTCCTGCCTATTGCCACTTGAGGGATTTGATTCTGTGGATGACATCTACTACTTGGGTCTTTTTGTCGTATCCACTCCATTCTTTTAGGTCTTTCTTGGTTATTCCAAGCATATTTTGTTCCATTGAGCGTTGTGCGACTTGCAGTTTCTTAATAATATAAAGTTATAAATATATATTTACTTTAATAATTTATATTCTTGTCGTAATTACCATGTCGTAGTTTGTTTATTATATTAGATATTAAATTAAAATATAAGAAAAGTGAATTTACTTGAGTACTAAATTTTGTACAAAGTTTTTCATTCAAAGTCTGCCGATATACAACCCTGAAGTCTTCTCAGATATGCAAACATACAAGAACCAGCGACTTTTGTTTCTTTATATCTCGTAATAGAATTAGGCGTCTTCAATTTGATATCCAAACAGTGCCGTGCCGGTTCGCCTAATTAAATTTAAAGTTTGAATTTTCCCGTCCTATTTACATTACGGTTTCTAATTTTTAATCATAAAATTTTCATATTTTCGGGCGAGGAAAATTCGTTCGACTCATCTTGAAGAAAAAAATTGTATGGTAAAAAAAGTTCCATTATGTGAATAAATTATGCAAGCAAATGTAGATTATTTTTTTTTGGAAGTCGTCTAAAGAAAATTATGAAGTTAATGAGTTCTGTATCAAACTGCTAATAACGTTTCATTTTTATGATAGGTTAAAACATGTTGACATTGTCATTTTAGTTTTACTTTAAACATAACAATATTAATTCTAAATATGAAAATATATAAATGAAATAATTGGGAAATTAATGTATACAAATTAGTATAATAACGTATACCAGGTGTTTCTCATATGTGGCTCACCCCTATAACATTTTTATTTTTTCAGATAAACGAAATTTGGTACGTTAGTATTTGACATAAATCAGGATTGATAGACGTATTCAATTGTTTTCGGTCACTTCCTGTTTCACAGGAAATAACTAAAAGTTTTGATTTTTAAATTGCACCTATGGCTTTTTTTACTTTATTCGATAGAAAATGGCACTCTGAAGAAAATGGCATATCGTGTGTCAACTTTTGACATTCACGCTTAAAAAAATCGTATTTTAAATTTCAATCTAGAGTGCTATGGCTGAAAAAATAGCATTTAAAAACAAAAACAGGCTACAAAATTCCTTTTGGTCCAATGATTTGTTTGTCAGATGATCGCAATCAGTTGAGCCGAGGATTAGCCCGAAAACACACACAAAAACAACTGAATAAAGCCTGTCCCGGATTGTGGCAACGTGCAAATAGCCATATGAGCTTAAGAATAAACCATCAGTTCAAAATTACAGATGTATATTTTGATTAATTTTTTGAATATCTATTTATAAATGCGCAATTGCATTTTCGAAATAAATCAGTACATGTATATTATTTCGTATATTTTTCATTTTATTGATTTTATGGAAAGTACTGTTTATTAAAATGTTGTATCCTATGTTATAGGGCTTGTTTATCTCTACAATTTCCTGTCTAACAATGTACCCTTTGTGTCGGGGAAGGGATCATAGTTTAATAGTTGTCGATTTTCGAAAGAAATCAGTACATGTATGTTATTTCGTATATTTTTCATTTTATTGATTTTTTGGAAAGCAGTGTTCATTAAAATGTTGTATCCTATGTTATAGGGCTTGTTTCTCTCTACAATTTCCTGTCTCACAATGTACCATTTGTGTCCGGGAAGGGTTCATAGTTTCACAGTTGTCGATTTTCGAAAGAAATCAGTACATGTATATTATTTCGTATATTTTTCATTTTATTGATTTTATGGAAAGAACTGTTCATTAAAATGTTGTATCCTATGTTATAGGGCTTGTTTCTCTCTACAATTTCCTGTTTCACAATATACTGTTTCTGTCCAGGAAGCTTTCATAGTTTCATAGTTGTCGATTTTCGAAAGAAATCAGTACATGTATATTATTTCGGATATTTTTCATTTTAATGATTTTATGGAAAGCACTTCATTCATTAAAATGTTGTATCCTATGTTATAGGGCTTGTTTCTCTCTTCGGGGAAGGGATCGATTAGAAAACCTAATTTCTCATTTGATTCGTTCACTACTAGTAAAATTATCCTAATTATTGGTGAAGATATGTTTAATCATTTTTCATTTTTATGGTCATGGATATGATGGATTTATGGGCATGACGTTCCTGCCATCTTTAACGTATGGAAATTAAAATGCAATTTCGATTCTTTAATTTTTTTTCAATGCTCTATACAGGGAGTCCCTTAAATAAGTCCACTTACTATCAGGGCTGGTCGTAGATCCTGAAAAATAAATAAAGAAAAAAACAAAACAGCCGATGAATCTCTACTTTGAAATTTTTAAAAAAATATATGTTTTGCTTAATATTTGAAAATAACTTTGTCTGTGAGCTCCAATAGGCCCTCGCGGCCGCATTGGTAGGTCCCACTCTTAGTAAATACAATATTATCAAGATACTATACTTTTTACCTGAAATTAAAAAAGATACAAAATTTTATTTGTTTTTGCGAAAAAACAATCATGGGTGTATTTCCAGGAATTCAAAATATGCTTCCTAAAAATATGTTCACTTATATTAGTATTGTATAAAAATGCCTCTTGCAAACTATGCAAAAAAGAAATTTATTCTAAAGTAAAAATCATCGTCTTATGTTCTTATATCTAGTATTCATTTTACTGTTGTCTTCTATAAATAGGAACTTTAAAAAAACATTTAAAAATTATTAAAATACTTTTTCTCGTGATAAAAAAACACTATTAAAAAGGTGCCCATACTTTTTATTCTGGAAAATTTTTGTATAACATACAAATGTTTTTAACGGTTTAACCAACGTATTTTTCCTAATGAAAAACTAATTGAAAATTTAAGAAATTGACTTATTTTCCGAACACTTTTAGTCGTCAATTTAATTGCTGACGTACTTCTATTTTAAGATTCCAAAGTAATTAATTTCATTTTATAATAATAAATCGTTATTTCCTTTAAACATTCTTCTTAGAATTAAGTTTCATCTAGGCTTTTCCGATGAGAATATAAATGAAGATTCGATTGAATTTAAGTCACTCAATCTTAATTAATTGAAATCTTTCTATAAAAGATTTCGAAACAACTTATTTCTAATATTGTTAGTTTAGCTTAAAAGTAAATGTTTCTAATATCGATTAACTACGAAATTTCTTTATTTTCAAATATACTTAAAAGTTGTGATATTTTTCGCCTTATCTGTTTGATAACATCAAATGGCGTCTAGTAACAATGTAGCGCTTTTCAAGTGGCTATAAAAACTTACTGCCTGTTATATACGAAGTTAAGTATCGGTAAAGTTGAATAGTTTGATAGGTTTCATAAAATGGAAGTATCTAACTCGTCAAAGTGGAGAAACCTAATTTGCAGTCTGTTTAAAATTCTAGTTTTGTAAGTTAACTACTGTTTTCCATTATTTCTATTTAAAAATATCTAGTTATTTAGAAGTGCTAAAAAAATTATGATTGTTAAATAAATAATAACGCCAAAATTATAATGAAAGAAACGTAAAAAGAAAATTCAATCTAATAAAAATAAATGTATTTCTCATGCATCTGTAGATATTAGTAATATATGGCAATCGCTTCTTTGATTTTAAAGAACATAACATAAATAAACATAACATATGTAAAATTTAAAACTAATAATACAGAAAGTTTGGGGCTTTTTGGTTTTACCTTATTAAGTAATTGTTATCAGGTAGTAATTGTTAATTTTAAAGTTTAACTTGGATATAATGCCATTTTAACAGAACGTCAACGGTTTCTTGTAGACGTGTCTGTTTTAACAAAAGTAAAGTGTTCTCGAATAGTTGAATTTAAATAGTTTAAATAATTTTTTTTAATTCTTTGTTTTTTTTGCTTCCGACGACGGAAAGAGATAAACTTTCCGAAACGTTAAGCATTTTTTTCTTTGTTAGGTAAATTTGTATAACTGTAAACATAACTTCTGACAAGCAGTGTCCGTTTAGGTGTAACGCAGAAGTATTTACAAAAATTAACTCTTTTATTTTGAAGATTTTCTTGCAGTGCAATGGCGAAATACGCATAAAGGTTTTTTTTTAGAAATAATGATATATAGCAAAAAGTATTTTTATTATTATCTTGTTCAAACGTAAAATAGTTTACATTATTTTAAACTGAATTCGAGATATTTTAATTAAATAGCCGAATGTAAATGCCATCAAAGCTATATTATTGTTACCGAAATGTTTAAAGTTCAAACAGAATATTTTGTTTGTGCCAAAAACCCCAAACAACCTTTGACTACCAAATTGGAAAATACTGAATAATGTTTAATAGTATACAGGTCAATTTACTATAACTAATAATTTGCTACCAAAATAATATTTTACATAGCAAATTATTAAAAACAAAATGGATTTATGTGCTTTGCTTTACTTTGCCTTTATTGTTGTTCTTTTGTTGTGTTTAGGGAATAAGTATTTTACACATAATGATGATGCTTCTCCGCTAAACTGCAGCATTTTGGAAGATATCAACGAACCCATATATTTTTATAACTCCTTAGAGTATCCTATATTCTTGGAGGTGATTACCGTAGATTGCTTTTTTAAAAGAAGATGTTTGTATAAAAAAAATGTTCTTCATCGACGAGTTGTATAACAAACGCAATCTATTGATTACGAAAAATTACACTTATGACAGTATTGAATTGGATGTGCGAGATATTGATAGTAGAAGTAAATACATTTTTACATTCATAAGGGCAACGGCCGAGCTACGTTGAAACACCGGTCCCCATTAGAACACCGAAGTTAAGCGACGTAAGGCGATACTGGTGGATGGACGGGTGACCGGTTCGAAACTCTGTATCGTACTGTTGTTCAAGGGAAAAGTGTAAAATCTATTGATACACACTGCTCATTCACGCCGGTTCGAGGCCGGATGAGATCGGCTATCTCGAGAGTAAGAGTTGATTTAGACACTTCCTAAGTCGGTAGGCCTTTGACCATGATATGGCCGAGGACCGCGGTTCGGATTCCGTGTAAACATAGTAGGCCCCGTCCAGATTAGCCCTGGCATCAAAAAGGAGACGTTAACTGAAATCTTTACTTCTTTACTTTTACATTCATAAATACTCTTGTTAGATACAATTATCCGCATATATGAATTAAATATTGGAAACTTTTATGTCAAAATTAGATAAAAGCACTAGTATCTCTATAGAAGATACATAATCACAGAACATCAGTTCTTTGATATATTAGTCTCAATATATTAGTCTCCGTTGAGTAAAAGAAAAATCCTTCATATCGATAGACGCTGAAGATCGTTTTGATTAATCTACTTAATTTTCTCTCCCGTTTAATTTCGTTAGGAAACAGAAAGAAAATCGTAGCAGTGCGAGGGTGGAGTGGATGAATTGGGAGTATGTAAGAACAGGCAAGCAAAAAACGAACGCTTCCTGAGCAAACTGTTCAAATACGAGTCGTGAAAACAGAAATGTGTACGTGTGTAGGTCTGTTTCTATTCCCTTACTACACGTGCTTTTCGGGATAGTGACATTTGTCAAAATCCAGCCACTGGAATAGTACATGCTTTAGTATTGTTTCTGATTCCATAGAGTCCTATAATTAAACACCTTATTTATTAAGAACTTTAATGAACTAAAATTAATTACTTACTGATATAATAAAACGAATTAGAACAAGACGTGGGATTTATTTTGCTTTGATTTAACATTTTAGTGAACTATACTAACTAAAATTAATTATTACTTAATTAATATTAATTATTTATTTACGGATTTTCATAGAAGGCGACCAAATCATGTAAAGAATCTTAGAATCGGCTGAAGTATATGAAAATATTCTGGTGTTTTCGCCACTGCAAAAGAAATCTACATAATAAAATAGTTGTTGAAGTGAAACTTCTTTGAGCTTCATTGAAAAGCTCGCAATTAGTGGAATAAGTTAGTGGTTTCAATTAGCGTAGAAGTTTGTTTCTCTAATTTGATTGTAAGCATTCAGAACGTCAAAATTAGCGGTAGGAATTTTCAATTAGTGGAAAAAGTTAACAAACTTTTAACGTTTCCACTAATTATACTTCAAAATGTGCGAGGAATGTTATTTTGGATTTTGATTTTGATCCCTAAAGAGAAAATGTGGTTAGAAATCATAATTTTATTGTTTTATAAGCTGAATATTAGGCTGGGTTAGGTTACCGAAAGCTGTTTATAGCTAGGATATTCTATTAATTGTAATTGTGTTTTTTAGACATTGCAAATGATCGTAAACTAAAAAGTATAAAGTGTAATTGAATGAAGCTTTACGCGAGATGGGAGCAAAAATTGAAGGCTTTGACACACGAGACGTAAAACGCGAGAGGAAAAGTGGTAACATTGACTTTTTGATCTTGGAGCATCGTAACTCGGGCCCTATGTGAGCTAGGGGGCTGAAACTCGGAATGTAGATGTGGTTCTTCGAGCCCCATTTTTTCATGATATTTTGACAATGTTTCATGCTCTACGAAACCCCATCATCAATGGTTTTCCAACCAAATTTGGTATGTAGACTATGTAAGCAACGGTGAGCAGGATTCCGCCCTGTAAAGTTGGATACAACGTTTCGTTTACATCTTCATCAGGGTGAGACTAAGGATTTGATATTGAAGAAAAAATGTGGGTCGATTTCGGCATAATTCGGGACGGGCTACAGGATGACCTCCACGTTTCTAAAAAATAAACATAGAGAATAAAAAAATAATATAAATAAAATGAAATATAAAGACTGTCCAATATGTCAGGGGGGATTCTGACAAACGACATCTATGACAGAAAATAGAATTTATGAGTGAATTAATAAAAATAATTAAACTTTATTAGTGAAAAAAGCCTAACCTAACAACTGCCATTCTCATGTATCTTCTTGTAAAACAGATTGTAAACATATTTTGATCAGTTTATTTGAAAGGGATTTTTATCAAGAATATAAATTCTTTAAGATAAACTTTTTCTCCTTTTTTGAAATTAACTTTTCAATAATTTTACTTTATTAATTAAAAAATTAAAAGTAAGATTGATTTTAATTTATTAAAAGCTGTCTAGACTGCCTATTCTTTTGTCACATTTCTGCTTGTAATAAAATTCCTTGAATTAACTAAATTTTGGATAAAATCCAGCAACTTCTCAATTCAAATAAGCATCGCGATAGAAACAAGACATATTTTGCATTTTTAAAGACTGCTTACACACTAAAATGAAATATAATTTCAGCTAATGGATTCAGCTTGCCAGATAAAATAATTATAAATTATTCAAAACAGTCTAGACGGTCTTTACTCCTTTGCATATTTCTGATTCTAATAAACTTTTTGATGTAATAGCAAAAACCTCAACTGTTTTATGAAAAGTAATAGTACATTTTAAAAATATTTGAAAGTATTACTAAAATGTTAAAAATTAATTTAATATTAATTTTGAAACTTTTTAATTATGACTTTTGTGACCACAAAAAGTTTTTAGGATCTTTAATGGGTAGTCTAGACTGCTTGGGTTTGTAATTTATTTTTATTTTTTTGTTTTTAATGTTATTTGATCCGTAGCGCTGAACTGGAGTGGTAGCTAATAAGTTTTAACTTTTAAAATAAATGAAACAGCAATCTGTATTTATTAATTTTATTGAAATAACTTCGGAGCTTGCTCTTGTTCCTTGTCTGGATTTTTTAATAATAACTTTATACTTTACCCAATAATAACATTTAAAAAGTAAAAGGTTTTTATCGATTAATTAGCAAAACTTTCAAAGAACACGGCCCTAAAAGCAAGTTCGATATTATTTGATTTCATTATTTATCTCGGGATTATCATCACTACAGCTCAGAGAAAACCTAAATATAAATGTATATATTATTTTAATTAAGAAGTAACTGCAACGAAAGGCATATTGAATGTATATAGGTGATTATGTTTTAACATTTATTTGTTCATATATTTTTTTTAAATTTTAACTTAATACGATTATTTAAAAATAATAATCTTTAACTTTAAAAATCTGTATATGTTAAAACGCAAGTATTATAGCTTTTTTATTTTTTCACTATAAGATAAACTTAAGACTCTAACTGAAAGATCAATTAGAAAACATCTAATGAGGATAGACTAATTATATATATTTGTTTTTATTTTTAAGAAAACAGTATATAGTACATACAGCTCACCGAACTCTGAAGCTCTGACTTATTACTATTTACTGTGTAGGTCATTATTTCTCATTTTTTATTTTATTTGTTTCATTTATTTTTTGTTCTCTTACCTCTCATATAAGTTATCGTTCTATTGAATTGGTAACAATTTATATCTGTAAATTGGAAAAGAGTAGATGTTTTTACTTTTTTTTTGTTTTCTATCGCTTTCAATAAATGTTTATAGACAATTATTCCCCTTTGTGAGCTTCCGCTGCCGCTTTCTAGCAGGTGTTGTTTCGCTTATCCGAATGAAAAAGAAGAGAAAAGATATAGACATTTATAGAAGGCGTATACGTCGCCGTAGGTGTGTCAATGGCTTTGTATGTTTATATTTCCCTGGAGTATAGTCTTCGATATTTCCTTTTCAAATTTTACTTTATCTTAATGACGGAATGACATCGCGCGGAATTATTTGCATATTTATTGGTTAAATATTTTTATATAGTATATTTTCTAGGATAACCAGGCCGAGCATTAAAAACAAATTACTAAATTCAATGAAAATGTGAAAAAAGCAATTTTCAAAATTTTTTAATTGAAAATTTCTATTGAAATTTGAACTTCATGCTAATTGGTTAAGGCAACATGCGAAATAAATGTAAATGAAAGGTTCATATAAGCGATACCAGTTAAACTTTAAGTTATGTAATCGACGGCGCAATTTTTAAATTAATTCTTGCCAACCACGGAATATTCGGCGCCGGGCTGACCAACTGGAATTTAAATTTCCCACTGGGAATTCAGGTTGTTTGGTTTAGTTGCTGTAAAAAAAAATCAAGTTGCCACATTTATTTATTTATTTTCTGACGTTGTCATTGCTTTTGACACTTTAGTTTTGTATTACGGGTTTTTAGTTTAAATGACTTGTGTTGTGATACTTTAAGCTTAAACATTTTCACTAGTAGACCTTGCAGTCGAACACTGTTCTTTTTAGAACCTCTTTTAGTTAGAAGTGTACACGATACCTTAATAGCCGCAAAAAACTCATCGCAACCTTATTAGAATATTTTTAACGCGAAAGCGGTAGTAATAGCCCTTGTCTCTTCAGTGCTGTTAAGGATGTGAGTTTTGTTGATGTAAATAATAACTGTTCATATATTTATAATTAATTTATTTTTATTTCCTAAAATATTCTGATTAAAAGAAAAATATAAAAAACTGGGCAACGCTGTGCCGGTCAAGCTTGGTAGTTGTAATAAATATCTATTTCAAGCAATAATTTCCTAGTTCGATCTATATACCAGCTATACGAGTAAACATATTAGAACATATTCCCATTTTCTACATTTAGGATTAATCTTTCGGAACTAAAAGGAGGAAGCATTAAACACATATTGGAGTAAAGCCAATATTAAAGGGCACATTGATTTAGTCTTGGCAACTAGAATGAACAGACCAAGGTATCAAGCGAATGGAATTAAAAATCTATATCAGTTGGTTTTTAGAATTTATAGTTTTCAGGAAAAAATCAATTTTGGGGTGAATTTGTTATACAGTCTAACTCTATTAGATTTTTTTAGATAATATTTTAAATAGAATTTCTGTTTTCTTTGTGTGTTTTTCCTGTTTTGAAGACAAGAGGAATTACACGTTCCGAAACGTTAAACATTTTTTGTCGGTTAGACAAATTTGTTTAACTAGATAAAAAGCCACTGACATGCTGGTTTCTGGTGGTATTCAATTCGGTGGTGTTTACAAAAAATATTGTTTTATTTGAGAAAATCCCAGGCTCAAATAATGAACACGTCACAATGGTATAGATATTATTAACATTTTTTTGAGTTTGTTTATTATAAAGATTCTGTAACTACGCCAATGACGTTGTTAATTTTTAATTTTTAACTGTATCTAGGGCTAAACTTGACTCATAAAATAGTCTGTTGAAGGACAGGTCGTAGTAACCACTACAAGCCGTAATCCAAATTTCTGCAGCAGAGCAAAAGATTCAGTTTTACTTTTTAATATTTTGTAAGCCCTCAGGTTAACTGAACAAGCTACTTCTAGAAAACTGGCTCTGAGTTTAATATTTCTCAAGAATATTGCAACAACAAAAGACAACCGCATCTCGCCATACTACGCGACGGCCTCGCCTTTAATTTCTAGCTCATTTCTTCTTTGAAAATAACCGGCGTCTCGACATAAAATTATTTAACCGAGCCAATTTTCGTTCTAACACGAGAATTTATTTCTGCAATTTGTTTGGGAGTATTCCATTCTAAAGTCACGTCGCCGTGACGATTTGAAACCATCGTTCATAAATGTTCACGTTCAATTACGTCGGCTTATAGGAATTTCGTCACACGTAGTCGGAACAGTAGTCGCAACCTTATTTCGGAAACCGTCCTGGGATTAACTTCGGGGATTGGGCAGGTTTAAGTAAATTAACAGTTTATTATGAAAGATTTTATTTGACAATCACTAGAGAAACAAAATAAGTGATAATTTATTTTGATTTTAGGGCAGAGAGGAAGATACAAAATTATAAAGACTAATAAAAACTTGAGAGCATACATATGTCTAGATATAGTAGTAATGGTTATTTTATATATTCTTTTTCCTAAAGTATACAGGGTGACCCAGTTGTTCAAAAAAAAACTTTAAATCAAGTTTCTAAATTGAGATTTCTAAGCTTCATTCCTCGCAATTAGTGGAATAAATTAGTGGTTTCAATTACACTTCATACTTTTTAGTTTACGATTAATCACAATGTCTAAAAAACACAATTAAAATTAATAGAATATCCTAGCAACAGCTTGCGGTAATCAGTTGTATCCATAGAGTCCACATAATATTTAGCTTAGAAAACAATAAACTTTTGATTTCTAACCTTATTTTCTCTTGACCGATGATAATCAAATGCTAAAATGACATTCTTCGCAAATTTTGAAGTCTAATTAGTGGAAAAGTTAAAACTTTGTTAACTTTTTCCACTAATTGAAAATTCCAACCACTAATTTTAACGTTCTGAATGCTTACATTCAAATTAGAGGAACAAACTTCTACGCTAGTTGAAACCACTAATTTAGTCCACTAGGCGAGGCACTGAATGAAGCTTTACTCTCTCGATTTAAATATATTTTATAATATTTTATTTTTGATGGAGTGCTCTATCCTTTATCTTTTGGGGGATTGATATAAAATTTATATTCCAATAATACACCAAAATGCCATGGAGTATACCGCACAATTGGAAGTATGATAATATTAAAATTAAATTTTCTAATTTAATTGGTTCAGAAGATACAACAGGAAACTAGACTTATGAACTATGACTTACTGATGACTAAGAACAATCTTTGGATTATCACGGGGTTTTTAACAGGACACTGTTTCCTCAACGAACACCTCAGGAGAAAATGAAGAAACGCCAAGACACATCATCACTGAGTGCGCTGAGACAACCATTCGTTCCATAAACTTTTGTACGACTGATATTGGAGATGGAGAACTATCCTCTGTAAAACCACTGTCTCAAATACTGACTTTTGTCAATGTCCTGAGAGTTATGACGAGTTAATGAGTTATAACCCAAGAGGGTAGCAATGATTAACTTTCCCCTCAAATACAATCTACAATCTACAATGACAAACACCTAATAAAAACAAGAGTCATATCATGTGTTTTATTAAAAAAAGAAAATCACTCAATAAATATCGATTTTAGATATAGGAAGTCCATAACACACCAGAAAGTTCGAAAAACTCTGCGTTCTTTGATAGAATTTCATATTTCGCGTTTGCTGACAACGAAACATCGTGCCAAAAAACTTTATAACCCAATTCACTATCCCGTTCGGCCTTTCTTTTATTTTTTATTTTCCGTTAGTCACTGTAAATTCTTCCGAGTTCGTTTATAAATCTTTTTTGATACATCTCGACTTAAATATAGCGAGTCTAAATCAGCCCATGCTACGACTATCAAGGAGTCTATCGGGTAGCTTGCAATTTCTCTAAAGGGAGGCCATTCGTTCTTTTTTTCGAAGTTAAATTATGCCAAGAAATGCAGGTATTTTAATATTTTAGAAAGTAGTTAGTGGGATACTTTCGCAGAATGAAGTAATATTAGTATTTTATAGATATACGTTAAAAGAAAATATATTTGGATTAGTTTTACAGGTATATTTTTATTAGATTACTCGAAGCGAGTGCTTTAACCAAGAAATTTTATTTTATTATTATTATAATTTGTTTCTAAGAATATTTTATATAGTTCACGCGCGCGCGACTACTTATCATAACATCTCTTGATATGATACTCCTTTTTTTAATTATTGAATATTTTGCTACTGAGTCGAATAAACTTTAACGTTTAAAGTATTTATATAATCTCAAATTTTGAGACAAAATATTATATACTAATGATGACAGGATATTTAACCTAGTTTTTCTTTATTTTTTTTGACGAAGGTTCATTCTCACTATACCTTCCGTTTCCATTCCATATCCGTTCCGTATTTTTTATTGTATTGACGCTATACGTAAGCTTCCGTTCCGTATCAGTTCCATAATTTTTATTGTCCAATTTATATCATTACGAAAGATTTATTTTAAAAATTTGCATCTTTTGAAAAAAGTAATAGATTTAATTAAGAGGTGAAAGAATACATAAATATCAGCAAAATTTTAACAGAGCTGGTACAAATCTAAGAACTTGACAACGCTGTTTCCGATACGCTTTAGTCCGTCCGCCAAAAAAATGTATGGAAGAAAAAAAATATGGAACGGAAAGGAAACGGAACGGATAGTGTGCATTGTCCTATTCATTTACATGATATAATATATATTTTATGTAATCAGAAAGGAAACGGAAGGGAGCTGATATGGAAGGTATAGTTAGAATCAACCTTAAAACTTTAGGAAAATCTGATTAAGATTAAAAAGCCACTATCAAGCGTATTTCTGGTTCAATTCTAATATAAGTGGTGGCGTTTTATAAAACTACCTATATTTTTTTAAATCGTATTTTTATTTTTATTTACAAGGTATTCATACTATTTAATATTCGAAACTTAAAAATGTGTATATTTATATTATTCTAAATATCATTTTTTAACTTATTTGTGATTGTATATGTGGTTTATAGAACCTAATTATATATGAAACACTTATAAAAGAAACATTAGTTATAAAAATAAAAACCCAAAGAATAGGAAGGAATATTATTTGAATTAAATTAAAATAAACGTGCATGAATACTTCTGTAGATGAAAGCCATCTGGTCTATGGCGTTACATTAATTAATATAGCAAGCGCACAACCTAATTTAGTTGCATACGTGCAACAGATGATTTTATAATTTACTTTATAGTCTTCTGATTTCAAAACATATGTGACATTTATTTATGACAAATAAGCTTAGCTTATACAGTTGCTGTAATTTTAAATTAAATATCAAATTTTGAAATAATTTTTGTTGACTATAATATTACAATTTATTTGTTGAGTATTTAAATTTTATATATAGTGTGCTAACTAAATTTATCTTCAACTGGAAGAATAAAATTTAATATTAGTATAGTAGTTAAAAAAATTAGGAGGTGTTTTTACTCCAACCTCACTATTTTGGCGTCAACGTTATAGATAGCTTATTGATTAAGTTTTTGCGGTATGAAAGTTTCTAATAGTTAAGCATATCTGTTGTTTTGAGGAGAAATGAAGATATCTTGAACCCTCTAATGTTTTTTTGCCTATTAATCTTTATCAGTAAATAATGTACTAGATTGGATGTCTACATAGTGTTTTTAAGACATAGCTGTACATTCCAGATGAAACTTTGATACGGCCTTAATTTTTCAACTGCCGATTGTTTTTAAAGAAATCAAAAGAAAAAGAAAAAAGAAATCGTTTAAGAAAAAAGAAAATTATTATATACATTATCATTAACTTTTTTTAAACTTACTTTGGCATTTGGGACATTTTTATATACTTTACATTCTAAAAAATGAAGCATATAGTATAATGTTTTATTAAAAGTAAAAATGATATTTCTTGTGGCGAGGCTCTACGTTTGAGAGAACGTTACAAGGAGGTACAAAAAATATATTTTTACTCTGAATAAAACACAATATTTTTTTGAAACATCACAAATCATTTTTTAAATGTTAAAACTTCATACCTTGTAAGTAATTATATATCGAGGAACTGTAGTTTGTTTTTTTGCATAATAACAAAAACTACCTTTTATATTGTCACTCACGCCAAAAAAAATAATACTTTTACGACATTTGAAAAGAAATGAAACAGTAATATGAACATTCCAGAGGGCGAACCCACTGAAACCAATATGTGGTAAGGTTTTTTTTACGTTTGAATGCAACATTTGATTTGTTCCATATTTAGACGAGAATAGTAAATATACTCTGTTTTTTTTCTCAGGTAAGATTTCGACAGACGATGACAGAAGAAAAGCAGATGACGTCCCATACCAATCTATTTATTTTACTAAAAAAAGTTTCTAATAATTTTTAAGTTATCTATGGATGGGTTTAAATATAAATCCGTCATACGTCGTGTCTTGTTGTTTTTAACCAGTTTTATTGGTTTATTTAAAAATGACAGATCGTATTTAATTTTTATTGGTTTGACGGAACGATGAACGACAAACGGACACCGGATGCGTATGAACTCGCCTTTAGATTTTTGTCATTTTTGACGCTTGTCAAAGTCTTGCCAAATTATAGGTTATAATTTCGTGTAATTTTCTGTCAATTTTTGTTAAATACCCTGCGTTTTTGGAAAGATGATGCATTTTGATTCGTATTATTACGTGTGTTTTGTGTCTTTTGAAGTCAAGTGGAGGAAAAATCGAGTGAAAAATTAACTGTAGACCCAGAGCACAGTTTATGGTTAATACTCGCTGTCCAGGCAGAAAGTCTTATACACCAAATGAAGTTGCCATCGATAAAGTTTGTAATAGTTTGTATACCATTTCGTCGTAGATAAGTGCATCTCGTATATGGTAGAAGGATCAAACTAAACATATACTAAAAACTGGAGTAGCTGTAAAATATCGACATCACACGAGAGGTAAATAATGGATTTTAGTACTGCAGAAAAATAATGTCAAAAGGTCCTGGTTTAAAAAAATTATGTAGATGTAGTGTCTTGTTCTTGTTTGTTTTGTAGTTAACACATACCGTTTTTATTAAATAAAATAACTCGATTACATTTTTTTCAGTTTTATATACAGTTTTTTTCACAATATTTTGAAGTAATCACTTGTCATCTTGTCAATCAAATTTTAAATATATATACCAACTTATTTCTTTGTAAAATAAAATAAACTACTTTGAAACTAAAATGACAGACACATCTATCACTGTCAAGGATCTTCTCGTTGGACAGACTATATCTAAGCATTACATTCATTGAAATAAACCAATTTAATGTAACATAAAGCTTATAACATAATATGAAAATCACTCGTGATTAATAAAATTTCACACCATTTTAAAGACCAAATATTTACGGAAAAAGGAAAAGCAAAAGTATAATTAATCACCATTTGGAGAAACCTTTTTTCAGCAGTTTCAAATGAACCCGTCAGCGTTTTGGAACGATCCCCAACCGCCTCATCTAAACTTGTCTCATCTCCTTCAGCCCGCATCCTTAATCGAACCTTTAATCGGCGTTTATCACTCTAAATTGCCATCCGCCTACCTTTTTATTTCCCTTATCGCATCGCTCCCAATTGAAAATATACAGTGTTATCTGTTAACGTCCCCAAAAATATAATTTTCTTTCCAAATAAATTCTGCTTTTTTTCTTCTGTTTTAAAACCCTGAAAAGAATAATTAGAAAAGGGTTGTTAAAAAATAATAAATTAAAAAACTCAAACGAGGGGTATCAGTAGTTTTTTATTATTTCAAAATTACGAATTTAATTTGAAATTTTTGAAGAACTTTTTGTTATAATGCTATATTCATTATGTCACTACATCATGGTCAACACTTCTATTTATTCTTATTATTATTGTTATATTATAAAAATATGTTATACAGGGTGAGTCTTATAATAAGTGCAAATATGTTTAGGGTTGGTAAATCTCTATAAAAGAAACTTATTAATATTAATATTTTCTCTTCACCGTTTTTCATATAAGTCTAAAATAACCAAGTTATTTAGGTTTGAAAATTGATTTATTTTTTAATAAATTTGAGAACCACCAGGTTTTTTTCATCCTTTTTAGTACCACAACCATAAAGTCGTAACCATGGTAATATCAGAGATTAAGAAATTATTCCGTGGAAAAATTTACGGTGAACACGCTGTTTTTATAAATATACGGGAAAGTTTAAAAGAAAATGCACGATTTTTATTTTTTTTTAAGACATATTACTGGGGTCGAAATATACCACTCCTAAATATATTTGAACTTATTTAAGATTCACCCTGTATAGTATTATATTATGAAAATATATTTTTTATTAAACCCGACAATAACCTTGGTACAAGTGTTTCTCGCAATGATTAAAGGGTTTAATATTGTAATATTAATTGTATATTAATTGTGCAAAAAATTCCTGTATAAAATTTATAATATATTATACAACTACTCCATAAAGAATTGTTGGATATTTTAGTTAAAATATTTTGATGTAGTTTACTTAGATCATTAGAAATCTAAAAATTAAACCTAAAATTATACTAAAAATTTGGAAACAGCCTTAAACAAATGACTTACTTTAAAAAGTTACTCTAAAAATTATATAATATAATTGATTATAATTAGAGTGCATTTCTGTAAAAAATACAATTCAGCATTTCTTCTTGGGCACTAGCAGAAAATCTAGGAAACAAAATAGTTACTTTTTGTAAACAGTAGGTGTTTTACGTTGAGCAAGATTTGCCTAAGACAAGTTTGCCTAACAGAGGAAAGATGCTTAACGTTTTAGGAGGTTAGGTTTGTTTTGGTTTGGTTGCCTTCCGTTGTCGGAAGCAAAAACACACAAAGAACAAAAAGAAAAAAATATTTAAAATATCTCAATACAACTATTCAAGAACACTTTGGTTTTTTTCAGCAGATACGCTTATTATAAACCCACTAAATTTCTATTCTCTAAATTGACATTATATGACGTCAAACTTCAAACTTAACAATTACTGCCTGATAACGATTACTTAATGAGGTAAAAAACCCAAAAGCTTCAAACTTTCTGTAATAGATTATTTTTTGTTTGTTATTAATTTTTATTTATGTTATATTTATTAAAATCAAGAAGGCGTTAGCCATACATTACTAACCACTACAAATGCTTGAAGCAATACATTTATTTATATTTTGATACTATTTGATTAAAAAGCTTTTTTATTTTTCGTTTAGAGGCTATCGGTTTTTTCATCATAATTTTTGCGTTGTTAAAATTTACTTTGTGCCCTGTGTCCCATACTGAGAGTAGATTTTAAGTATTTTTTCCATAGCAACTGTTAAAATTGCCTTATATCTATCAAAAATAGTATGTAGATAAAATAGTACTTTAACCGCAAGGGTAGATTAAATGATACTTTAACAGCGAGGATAGGTTAAAAACTTTATTTCTTCTCGCACGTTTTTTAATTGCTTCCATATTTGAAAATTTTTGTATTCCTTTTCATAAGTTATTCGGCATTTAAATGGAAGTAGTTTGGATATGGCGTTTGTTGCCTCAGCCTGAATATCTGTTGGTGATTTACTTATTACGTTTTGAGCCATTTCAGGCTCCAATTCAATCAGCAATCCACACGAAAGAGAATTAAAAAATATTGACTCAAAACTAACAACTAAAGAGACAGCTTTATTTATTTGTCAAATTACATAGAAACCAACGCCAACCCAGCACAATATTTTTCCCACTCGTAATAAATTCCTTGAAATAATAATTTCTGAATATTTTTTAAAACGTACCTCGCTATAGAAAAAATTATTGTTTTATACACGACGATAAAATTGCATTATCGTCTCCCGAAATTAATTCACTCGCGATTTAAAACCATAGACGATAAAATGGTATTTTATCGTCTTGTATAAAAAATAACTATTTAAGTAAGGTTTCTTTTTGGAATCTAACCCAGTGTTATTTTAGTATATTTTCTGATTCAGTTGTCCACAAACGTTTCAATTTTGAAATATAAAGCGCCATTAAGAACCGGAATATAACCGAACCAATATACTCTCGCACGTAACGGCCTAACCACTATATCTAATCAGTACGCTCTCCCAAAGTGACCACCGCAATTCTCCAACTAAACACCGATCGGTATCGGCCCTTTGTTTGCAATCTGAACGGCCCTAAATTTTACTTTTTACTAAACGTTAAGCGCCCGACCGTCTCCCTTCCTGCGCTCCTCTTATTCGCCCAGAGATATCTAATATGACCGATGATACCCATTTATCTATATCGCTACCGTCCGGGCCCTTCTAATTTCGATGACTCATTAGGGCCGATCGGAACAATAGACACGAGATGTGTCGGATACGTGGATGCCCGGCGTTGTTTAGCGAACTACATAAAGTATGCTTTTCAGTTCGAAATTTTGACGGTTCATTTGTTTTGTTTTTAAATGTTGCGTTCTATTCTTTGTTATCCCCACAAAAAAATTAATCTCAAATTTCAATTTTTTTTTTAATTTTCATAGTTTTTTAGTTTTTCGTTCATACGTTTTGTATGGTTATGAAACTATAAGCGGTTCGAATTATTATTATTTTTGGTTATGTAATCGAGTGCGCAATTTTTAAATTCATTGTTGCCAACCATGGACATATTCGGCGCCGAGCTGACTAACTGGAATTTAAATTTCAAAAAATTATAAAGAAAGAAGCGATAGCCTCTAAAAGAAAAATAAAAGAGGCTTTTTTAATACAATCTAATAAAAAAAAGTATTGCTCGTGCATCTGTAGATGTTAGTAATGTATGGCAATCGCTTCTTTGATTTTAAAGAACATAACATAAGTAAACATAACTTACGTAAAATTTAAAAATAATCATACAGAAAGTTTGGGGCTTTTTGGCTTTACCTTATTAAGTAATTGTTATCAGGTAGTAATTGTTAATTTTGAAGTTTAACTTGATATAATGTCATTTTAACAGAACGTCAACGGTTTCTTGTAGACGTATCTGTTTTAAAACAGTAAAGTGTTCTCGAATAGTTGAATTTAAATATTTTAAATAGATTTTTTCTTTATTCTTTGTATTTTTTTGCTTTCGACGACGGAAAGAGATAACTTTCCGAAACGTTAAGCATTTTTTTCTTTGTTAGGCAAATTTGTATTACTGTAAACATAACTTCTGACAAGCAGCGTCCTTTTAGGTTTAACGCAGAAATGTTTACAAAAAATAACTATTTTATTTTGTAGATTTTTTTGCAGTGGCGAAATAATCCATATAGGATTTTCTGGAGAAATAACTGTTTATATATTTGTAATTAATTTATTTTGGTTCGGTGTGTGAAAAACTTGTGACTAAAACTTTGTTTAGTATGAACTGTATATACAAATATTTCCTTATACATCCATATATAAGTAGTACTTAGATAGATAAAGGTGGTTCTAAAATAGATAAAGGATACAGTTGAGGGTGCTATTTAAAAATCAAAAGTTCTAGTCATTTCCGGTAAAACAGGAAGTGACGTCAATCAATTCTGATTGATGTCATACACAACGTACCAAATTTCGTTTATTATCTATACCCCGTATAATAAAAACTTCAGTTAAAAACAACTCTATTACGTACTTTAAATCCTTCATTCTGACCAATTTCTGGTGTTATTTTTTGCATAAATATAAAGGTGCCTAAACAACAAAGAGGTTTTTGGAATCGAATGAGCTCATCTCTTTCCCCCATTTTGAACGAAAATGAAATATTCAAATGCATTGAGCACAAGAATTAGCATTAATGGAAACAGGACACGTCCATGAAATCCTTAATGGATCTTCGTACTAGTAAAACTGTCGAAAAGATGTTTAAAATATTTAATTAAGAATGCTAAATTTAATAATTATTCTTAGAGTAGGCTTTAGAAAAATCTGTGATTAATACATACACATATATTTGATACCAATTAAACCTTTAGGTACGTAGTCGAGGGCGCGATTTTTATATTCATTGTTGCCAACCATGGCAACATATTCGTCGCCAGGCTGACTAACTGGAATTTAAATTTCCCTCTGGTGATTCAGATGGTAGCTCTGCTGTAAGAAATGTCAATTTGACAAATTTATTTATTTATTTTCTGACATCGTCATTCGTTTTGACACTTTAGTTTTGTATTACAAGTTTTTGGTTTAAATGAATTGTGTTGGGATATTTTAAGCTTAAACAATTTTTACTAGCTGAGAAAACAATAAACAATTTTTACTAGCTTAAACATTTTTACTAAAAGAACATTGTTCTTTTTAGAACCTCATTTAATGCGAAGTGTACAAGATAGCTTAATAGCCGCAAAAAAACCATCGCAACGTTATTAGAATATTTTGAACGAGAAAGCGGTAGTAATGGCCCTTTATGTCCGTTATATGCTGTTAAAGAGGTGAGTTTTGTTGATGTAAATAATAACTATTTATATATTTATAATTAGCTTATTTATTATTTTGTTTCCTAAAATATTTTGATTTTGATAAAAGAAAATATGTAAAAGTGTGCAGTGCCGTGCGGGTCAAGCTTAATTACGTGGCTAAAAGTTTATTTGATATGAACTATAGTCTATTAATATTTTTTTATCCCTTAATCTGACATAATTTTAATTGTTTAGTCACGTACTGAATCAACATTAATTTCCGATTTGAAGCTTAAACAACAATAAATGCTAAAGATAATATTCATAAAAGCGCTTGGTAAGTATTAAAATACACGGCACAAACATAATCCATCATCTATTAAATTATTTTTTAACATTGATCAGGTTGTATCGCACGAATGACGCAGTTGTAAAAGCCGGTCAAACACCACGCAAAATTTACATTCGTACTTACCGAATGTTTATTTGGTCGGATATGTTTCGAATGTTTGAGATTAAAGCTATTAGTGTCTGTACAAGTTTGAAAGCAGAGCTCAAAGAGCATGTCTGTTGCATTTTATCAGTTCTAACTGGAAGCAATAATATCTAAACGTATGCGCGCTATGTTAAAATTCTCTTTGAGTAATTTGAGCGTTTAGGAGGATAAACCTTTAACATTCAATGGTAATAGATCGCCTGAATAAATTATTTTACAGCCCTATGTTCGTAAGCAGCGTTTCGTGTAATTGAGCACTTTCAAAATAGTTGCTTGTTTGAAATATAAAATGTATATGAGCAGAATTCTGCCCTACATTTTTTATAAATTATAACGATTTGACCAAACTGAACATATACCAAACTTTGTTCCTTTTTTATTTTTCAAAAAATTATTTCGATATATTACTTCAAATAATCCTAAGATATTAGTATAAACAAAGAAGTGAAAAATAAAGTGAGTTTTAGATTTTTTTAAAATTTTATGATTAATTGAAATAATAGATTAAAAAGAATTTTCAACTTTGCTATTGTATTGTATTCTATTGTATTTGACTAATAGTGGGTCCCATGGGACCATCCACTGCGGCCGCGAGGGCCTATTGTGGCTCAGTTTCTACAAGTTCTTTATTAAGGGAGCGTTAAAGTTCACCCTCCAGACCCAGCCTTTTAACATAGGCCGTTATGTCCGAGGGTGATATGTCTCCTAGGTCTGATAGGTCTAGCATGGGTTTGCCAAACATCTCAAACCTGGTTTTGCCCCCAGTGGGGCAGGTACACATAACGTGCTTCATTGTTTCGTCATCCTCCATACAGAATCGGCATTCGGCGTCTTCCACCAGTTCCTCTGTAGGTGTGATCTCAGCCGTCAGTGGCCCGTGTACACTGCAGTGAGTATACGCGCTTCATTCCTACCAGCCTTAAGGAGTTCTCCTGTTCTATGTTTGGATGGCCCTGCTGAGATTTTCTTGGCATGTTCCATTCCGGGACTGTCATTCCAGTTCCGGAACGTCGCACCCCTAACCCATTCACAGAGCCTGTCTCTTGCGAGATTTTTTGGAACGCTAAGTGTCGGTTCTGGGCCCACGAATGGCGAGCCTGTACTAATTTTGGCAAGGGAATCAGCACGTTCATTTCCCTCTAGGTCAACTTTGCTTTTGTCAGTTGTTCTATTCTACAAAATAGCGAGGCCAATTTTTTAATCCGACGTTTTGGATTTGAGAAAGACCATCATGAGAATGTCATCGATGTTCATTTCCAAGCTCACTGGACGTCGTTTTTTTTTCGATCATAGAGTATTTTATTGTTATTATAAGGGTGAGTTTTAAATAAGTGCAAATATTTTTAGGGACAGTAAATTTCGACCCCAGAAATACGTCTATGAGGTTTTTTCGCATTTTTTTTAAACCTGGACTTTAAAAAAAATGAATTTTTTTTATTTTTAGTTAAAAACATAATATCTTCATATTATGTCATCAAACATAGTAGATTAAATTTACAAGAAAGAAAATCCAGAAAAGATCCAATGGTTCTCAAAATTTAAGCGAAAAATTAAATAATAATTTTTAATTTTCAAAGTAAAATATCTCGATTATTTTGGACTTATTTGAAAAACGGTAAAGAGAAAATATGTTTCTTTTATCGAGATCTACAGCCCTCAAAATATTTGCACTTATTTAAGACTCACCCTGTATATATTTGGAAAGATAAAAGAAATGTGATAATTTTCATGAATCTTGATTTGTTCACTGTTAGTCATAATTTAGCGTAAATATATTGTTTAAATACATTTTTCAGGATCAAACTTTTAAGCTAAGAAAACTAGTGTTAAACCATTTTATGAGAGAGGAAACTTAAAGTATATATTTTTGTAAACAAATTTTGAACGAAAAGAAAATGAAGTTTATTGAATTTTTATGTAGCGTATCAATATAGAGCCATCTTTACTTGGAAGTTATTAAACCCTTGTACGTATCTCGTTCAATAAACAGTGCAGGTGCCTTTTAGGCAACGTTTACTTTAATATTTAAGCGGAGACGCGAAAACAGGAAATGGCCTTGCTGTCTAAATTATTAAAAATATTGTTTCATGGAAGTGTTCGTGCCGAGTATTTTCATATTTTTGAAGGATTTCGTTTACCAGGCCTTTTCAGCCCGGTTCTTATTAAAATTAGTAATTAAAATCGAATTTATGATAATTTATTCAACTTCTTCGTTTTACAAAGTATTGTTAATACTTTTTCTGCTTAATATTTAGTTCAGTATGCAAATATTATGAAAGCAAAGTTCAGCAAATATATAAATTATTTTAGAAAATCAACAAGTAATAAAAACAAATATTATTTTCCAAAATTAAAAAAAAACAATTATTTTTAATTATGTTATACATTTAGCATTAAATAATATACTTATGATTAAAATTACTCATTTAAAGTATAATTCTTTAGAGCGTATTATATTTTATTGTTATTTTCTGTTAATTTCTATATCCGTACAGGGTGAGTCTTAAATTAGTGGAAATATTTTCAAGGTTGGTAGATCTCGATAAAAGAAACATATTTTCTCTTTACCGTTTTTCAAGTAAGTCTAAAATAACCGAGATATTTTACTTTGAAAATTAAGAAAAAAAGATTTATTTTAAACAAATTTTGAGAGCCGCTGAATTTTTTCTGTATTAGAATTCTTTTTAGTGCCATAACCATGGTAATATAAGAGATTAACAAATTGTACGGTGGGGAAATTTGCGGTGAACAGGCAATTCTAAAAAGATTTTCAACATTGTTTTTGCGAAAAAAACCTTATAGACGTGTTCCTGGGGTCGAAATATATCACCCCTGAAAATATTTGCACTTATTTAAGACCCACCCTGTATATTATATTGCGTGTACATGATTGATATAAAAATATACATGAATATATACTGTAGTATTAGTTTCACATTTAGAATTTGATGTAGTTTATAGTAAATAGACAAAATATTATAGTAGTAATAATCATAAATAATATTACAGTATAAATATATGAATTATATAGCTTAATAGACTATGGCTTGATTTTGTAAAATTATATTCTATTTGGAAATCTCTATTTACAAATTGATGATTTTAAAGACATTAATTTAGAATTGAACAATATTAGTAAAATAACTAGTATTATGTAACTGAAATAAATTCTATATATTTTATAAATAATTTTAATTGGCTAGGGTTTTACTCCTAAGTAAATGTATTGCAAAAAACTAGACGTTTTAAGGGGTATAAAAAATAAATAAAACATAGCAATAATTAATTCTTTTAAAGATACATTACAATGATATGGATATTATATAGTCTATATTTTTTATGCCTGTACAACAGAGTACTACATTTAGACGATGATGTGTCTAGAACTTAGAAATTTAAGGTATGCTTCTGGCCTGAGGGACTATGCTTCTTATTTGGGGAAGGGTCTTGAGAGTTCAAATATTATCTTCAGAGAAAGTTTGAACAAATTGCTTAACCAGTCCTGTATTATATCCTGAGGGATGCCTGTGTTTCAAAAATACCATAATAATAATAATAAATTAATTATTTTGTTACTGTTGTTTATATTTATTTAATTTTTTCTGTTAATATAGTGTATCAACATTTTGTTTTGCTAAGTGTCTTTTATTCTAGTTAAGCTGAGATTAGCTACTGTTTTATCTAAATTTGATTTTATTTAGCATAACTGAAGAATATGCGATTCATTTTTCTTCATATCCTCTATAGTATTATTTGCATCTGTATCGTTTTTTGAATGGCTTAAATGCATTTCAAACTTGACATGATCGTAGTAATATAAGCAATATGCTAGTACTATGCAAATGCTGAATGTTTAAGGGCGCAATCTGTCCAGTTGGAAAAATCTATACCCGTGTGCTTGGTAGGATTTCGCCATTCCCAAACTCAGTTTCTATTCAAATTTCCGCTATAAAACGACATTGCGAGCTCGAATTGCAGTCCGATTGGGTTTTTGCAATTGCAGTTCATATATAATCGTAGTATTCTAAAAGGATACACAACAAGTTGCACTATCCGGTCTTTTGAAGATATATCTACGGGGCTATTATATGACATTTGATTTTTGCATTAAAGCGGTGGTTTGGTTTTGCATCAGACAGATAGAGGATTTAGGTTTAAATAAGGAAATATTTGTTAGATAACTCAAGATCGATTTTATGTCGCTGTCAAGAATTTCATTTAAGATATGTTGTAGTGCTTAAACTTTCTAATGTGATTTCTCTTCCTGCTGCGATATCGGTTCGATTGAAGCATGTTTCGGTATTTTTGAAATCGCTTTTTGAAAATTGAGCAGATCTTTTAAATTTATAGTAATAAATATAAATACTCAAAACTAAAATAGTTCTATAAATAATATCTATACAATTGTGTATACAAAAAATTACCATTTGATTTTGTAGATTTAGTTAGTGGCGAAATACCCAGAATACCCAGAATCTTTTGGATAAATGTTCTATAAATTACCATTTTAATAACAAATTGCTTCCTCTACTACTATTGTCCATCGATCGATATTCCACTTCATATTAACAGCTAACCATAGATTATTCAAGTAGTGTCTATAGACATTACGTTGTGGCGGGTTCATTACAGCACTCCTACAGGAATCACGATTAAATATACATTATATCTTATAAAGTATTAGAATTATTCTTCATTTGGTTAATTCATCGTTCTTAAATTATTTTTTTAGCTATCTGTCAAAAGTAGAGATAATACTTCTTGAAACATTAAATGTAAGGTTAAGAAAATTGCTTTAAAATATTAGAACCAGGGTTATACACAGAACTTCATTTTATGTACTTTTAATGCAGATACTAAAATGAAAAAAGTAATAATATTTTTAGCTATCTGCTGTAAAAAATGTCTAGTTGCCACATTTATTTATTTATTTCCTGACATTGTCATTCATTTGTATTATGAGTTTTTGGTTTAAATGTATGGTGTTGTGACACTTTAAGCTTAAAAAACTTCTTTTTAGAACCTCTTTTAATGCGATGTGGTACAAGGTAGCTTAATAGCCGTAAAAAACTCATCGCAACTTTATTAGAATATTTTGAACGGGAAAGCGGTAGTAATGACATTTTATGTCTGTTAAAAGCTGTTAAGGAGGCGAGTTTTGTTGATGTAAATAATAACTGTATAAATAATATATGTAAAATATATTTATAATTAATTTATTTTTGTTTTCTGAAATATTTTAATTAAACGAAAATATATAAAAATGGGTAAACGCTGTGCCGGTCAAGCTTAGTCACGTGCCTGAAAGTTTATTTAATATGAACTATACACAAACATCGTAAAGACAATGTTTTTTTTGTAGAAAATAATAACTAAAAGATACAAGAAACAATTATGAGAAAATAACAACATTTTGGGTTTCTCTAAAATTTTACATTAACTGAATTGAGAGATAAAAACAAATTTTCACTTTGCCATTGCCATTTTTATTACAAAACGGCAAAGTTATTCAACTTCAGACACACAAATGTTTTTCTAAAAAATATTTTCCCGAAAAAACCATACTATTTAAAAATCATTTGTACTAAATATAAAAATAAATTACAACTTTTTTAAAGCCAACTGATAATCAGAGTATGGGCCAAGTAATGACGTCTAGGTCTTGACCTCGCTAAACTTATCATCGATTGTCATTCTCCAGTCGTCTTTGACGCGGTTTTTTTTTATCGTATGGTGTTTAGTTTTTGAAAAATTATTTTTATCATAAAAAGGAATATACACTTTAATTTTTAATCTAATTTAGTTAATTTTAGTGCCATTATTTCCAGAAAATTTACCTAGAACACATACACTGTTATTATTTTGTATAAATAAAATTAATTAAAACATCGAAAACTTTGTTGTGAAGCTCCATCTGGCCACGATCATTAAATAAGTTTTAATTGGACCTATATTAAACTATACAGTAGTTGTTCCGTGTAATTTAAAAATATGTAGCTCGGACATTACGTTCTAAAGACCTCTTTGTATATTTTTAATGACAGCAATTTGGCTGCAACGCTGACCACTAATCTGACCTCTCTCTCCCTGTTTTAGGAAACTGTGTAATTTCCGGTGAAATTAATATATTAGATCCATTTATTCCAGCAGCAGCGGTCCTAACTTGATTTTAATTGTCGGTAGTTTGTTATAACATTGATAAAATATATTAGTTTGATAAGAAAAGAGGATATATTATGCGAATTTTTAACAATTACTGATTTCTCATGTCTTGTGGTCTTTGAATAAAAAGATTAAGGAAGGAGCATATCAAAATGGGAATTTAGATACGTCAAATTGACGTATCTATATTCTTTGACAAGTTGTAAATAAAAGCAAAAATGCACGAAAAAATATATAATTAGTTAATTTTAAGTGAATTTCATAAATGATCGGTTTACTACACATATGTACATTATACAGGTTGTTAACTGGACAGTTACTTATAGGGGAACAGAATGGCAACACTGCCTATTGAGAACGCATGGACTTTTCTGCCGACTCGTCCCGTCGCGTCGTCTCCCGACGAGCGTGCCGAGGTTGCCATATTTCAACCATAAAGCTCTTGCCGCGAGTAATAAATAAATTCTGTATAGTTACTTACCAGCGAAAAGTTATTCCATTATTTCCCTCGATTTTTGACCGAGATCAACCGCATGCTAGACAACCAACTATTTTATAGTCGATAAACCACAATAGTGTTACTGTTAATTTAACTTCTGCCACAATTTCTGTCTAGATTTACTAGCTTTAAACAACTATCAGTTAGTAGAATCAATAAATAATAAATACAGAAAATTTTAAATCAAATTCAATTGTAAGGCAACGGCCCAGCTACGTCGAAACACCGGTTTCCATTAAAACACCGAAGTTAAGCGACGTAAGGCGATATTAGTGGATGGACGGGTGACCGGTTCGAAACCGTATCGTGCTGTTGTTCTGTATCGTGCTGTTGTCCAAAAAAGGAGAAAAGTGTAAAATCTATTGACACACACTGTTCATTCGCGCTGGTTCGAGGCCGGATGAGATCGGATATCTCGTGAGTAAGAGTCGATTTAAACACTTGCCAAGTCGGTAGGCCATTGACCATGATATGGCCGAGGAAAGCGGTTCGGAATACGCGTAAACAAAGTAGGCCCCGTCCAGATTAGCCCTGGCAGCAAGAAGGAGACGTTAACTCAAATCTTTACTTTAAAATCATTTGTGTCAAATGAATTGTCCAACAGAACTGTAAAAGATCTCCACCCTAGGGCCCTCTTTAGTCCCTCTCTAGGGCGGTACAAAAAGTACATTTTTACTCCGAATAGAACTTGCTAATATTTTGAAACTTCACAGATAATGTTTGAAACAATTTAAGACATCGCCAATAATATATATATATATAAACTAATATCCTTTGTAACTAATAATTTTAGTTGAGCAACAATTTTTTTGAATTTGTATTGTTTTTGACTTTATTAGTCATACAATAAATTAGAATATTGTATTGATTTCAGTAAGTAATGCCATTAGTTTGCAATATATCCACAATTACATTGCCAGCTAGTTTGAAACTTAGGTTTGAAACTTAAGCAACTATTCAAGTATGTTGTAAAATAGATCCCGGAATGTATGTTTAATTATGTGTTAGAGACAAAATTGACTTAGAATTGATATTACTTTGACATTGTATGCCAACGAAAATAGCAGATAGTTGGACTTACAATGTCAGTGTATTAAATTCTAGCATATTGCTAAAGCATTTATAAAATAGAAATATAGAAATTAATATGTTTAAAATTATTTGTCCAAAATGAGTAAGTCTAACTATACCGAGAATATTTCAGAATGTGTTATTATTTAATTAATTTAACAAGCCAACACCAGTTTTCTTCAAAATATCAACATTAGTTCAGAAATTAGTTAAAAAAAATCGAAATCAGAATTAAATTTCTACACCTTGTATCTCTGTAATGAACATTTTAGGACATAAATTTATATGAACTTTTTTACTTACCACCCTGTACAGTAAAAATTAAACTGAAATACCATTTTAAATTTATTCGTTAACTTTTTTATTAAAACTGTTTTTTTATTTTTATTGAAATTTAGATCAAAAAATAATATAAGGAGAATAATGAAAAACTAAATCTAGCGTCTTTCTAGGTCCCCTCAATTATAATTACTACAATGGAAATTGTTTTTAGTAAGCTATTAAAAGTGACATAAAAGGCTCTAAGAGGAAGCGACAAGGCAGAGATAAACAACGCCAGCCCTTCTATCGGCGCCTTTCATTAAACGCAACAGAACGATGGGTTTCAATTTTATTTATTTAATATGAAAATACGTCGGAAAATGTAGATGTTTTTATAGAAGCCACGGTGCATTAATACATTTTTAATGCGTAATCGTAGTAAAACATATTTTACCGCTATATGTTTAAATTAATTTTGTTTGTATATTAACATACCTGTTTTAATTTATAATTTTCAGGAGTTTTACATTTTCCAAAAAAATCTGTTTTTTTTTCGGAACAATTCGAAATATTTATTGAAAAAAAATTAACTTATTATTTCATTTCATTTTTAGACAATTCATAGAAATTGATCACATTTTAGTATACTTATTACATACCTACTCTCTTTCCTTCTTTATTTTATTTCAACTTTATTTCCTTTTGTATACGATGTGTTACAATTAATTAGATGTAAAAGGAAAGAAACAACCTTTTAAAACTTCTGTAGCTCTTTGATCAGGGGAATAAATTAAATTAAACGTAATAAATTTTGTTTATATCATAAAGAATTAATAAAATATAATTTATGTGAAATAATAATATGCTTAATAATAAGCGTACTAATTATTGTCCTTTATTGAAGTTTATTTATTACATATGTCTCAAAATAATTACCCGGACAATTGGGTCTAACGAAAAGAAAATATATTAAGTTTATGTTGTAGTGGCATATAGCAAAATACTTTTAGTACTAACAGCCCTTTTGGACAGCGGTAAAGTATAACAATGATAAATTCATTATACCCCTTTATGGTCAATCTATTTATAATAAGGTTTGAGTTAGAGGCAAAAAGTGTTTCAATTATTTCGAGGGAATATGGAAATGGTGTGTGGATGATATAATACATGCTATAATGAGTTTAAACTTTCTACGTTATAGACCTCTCAACATTTTTTACTTTACCGCAAAACACTACGTAATAGAAGAAAAAGGAGATGATATTATTATCTGTAGAATTTAATCAATTATTTTAAAAGTTTGTTACATTCGTTGCTGATGGTGAAACTAGTATATTGTTTTATTAGGAGGAAAAATGATTCATTTTTACTCCGAATAGAACATGCTATTTTTCCAACCTCTACAAATAATTTTTTAAACCATTTCAAATATTGCAAATAATATAAAAAGATTTAAAAATAATACCTTGTAAGTAATTATATATATCGAGAAGCTATGCTTACACACTCGTTGAATTTGACACTGTGTGTCATTTTAATAATATATTTTCATACTTTTGTGCTTAGGCGTAAAAGTACTTTACTTTTCTGCATATGCGTTAAAATGAATTTTTTATGTTGTCAGTCACGTCGCAAAAATTAATACTTTTGTGACGTTTGAAAAAAATATAATTTTTAATAAATTATTTGTATCTTTTCTGGTATTTTTTAAAGTTATGTTTTATAAATGACAAATATTACGAATAATTTACTGACATTGACACTATAAAGTCTTTGCCAATAGCAACATTTAATGGATCAAATCATCCCCAATGAAATAAATATAGAAAAAATCTGAGAGAAATGATAATCCTAACCTTTTATGTTGTGAAATCAGCTGTTACATTATCGTCAAAGATGAAAGCAGTTAAAATTAATATATTTTAACAAATTTGGAATGATAAAAATGAATTTAAACTCAATAATAAACAAACTGATTTAATATAAACAAAAATGTTTATGGTTTAGAAAACATAAAATGAGCATATTACTTAGGTATAGAAAAGAAAACACAATGGTTTACTGTCTAACATCTTTCAGAATGGTGCTTTATCTTTTTTAGAGATAAAAAATATATTTTTTCGCACACAACAATGATTAATTATGGACTTTTTCGTTGTCTTTAGACATTAAACGATGCCACTTTGTCTCGTGGATGCTCGCGTCCCCATTTTTTATTGTATATTCGCTGGCGCGAGCTTTTAATACATTTTCGTTGTGCTGCAGTTGCCTCGCGCTCAGTTCACTTCTACGGCCTGATTTATCGCTGTTTCTATTCTTTCACGGTTTACGAAATATATTTTAGTTTAAAGCCTTAAATCTCTCGCATCGGCGACTGAAACACGTAGCTCATTATCGGGCTTGAACGCGCATTTTTCATAATTCAGTCGCATTAAATTTTAAACCCATTGTTCTGCACGGCGGGCATATAAATAAGAACCTTTTATTTTGTTTTTGACTGTGTAACGTTTCTCACAGTTTTTTTTTCCAATGTGCATTAACGTTTGTTCAAAGTGTTTTAATTTGCTTATATTTAAAATTTTATGTTGAATTATGCTAATGGAATATTCTTTATAATATTTAGTAGGGATTAGAGAGGCCGAAAATGCGTGTTGTGTGCTAAAATTAATCTACCACTGAATGTCTCGAAGTGTAAAAAAATTATCATTTCCTTAAAGAGAAATTAATTTATTTTCAATTATACTTTGGGAGGTTCAGATTTGGTGGATTGTTCATCTATTGTTGATCTGGGAGTTAGTATAGATAAGAAGCTCACCTTTAACTCTAACATTGAAACGTTACTCAGTCAGCACTCAGAATGTTACGTTTTATAATTATATCAACACAATACTTCAAGGATGCCTCTAGCTTGAAGATGTTCAATTCTTTGATAAGGTCCAAACTTCAATACGCCTATTTTAATTAGTCCCAAATATATGCTACCCATATGGAAGGGGTGCAGCGTCGATTTTTGAAATATCTGGCATATAAAACAGATGGTATTTACCTTGTGAGGAAGTTGATCATGACTTATTTTGGATAAGTTTTAGTGTATATATGTGAAAAGCTCTAGGGCTACCGATCATCAGATTCTTATTTTTCAATTATGAAATAACTTGATTGTCCGGTCGTGCTAAAACAAGTTAACTTTCAATTGACCTAGTTTTAATCAGTTTTACCTAGAAAGATCAAATACGAATTAGAGAAGTAAAGCTATAAAAAAATGTCTAAAAAAATTTAAATCTAGTTAAATTTTTCAAAAAATTGTATTAAAAGGGATATACCTATCATAGCCACGTATATTATGAACAAGGAATTTCAATGTTTTAATAACCAATACCGAATACTGTAAGAAACATTTCCTATGGTCTTCGTAAACATTTCCACGCATTGGCATTAAAAGAAATAAGACTCTAAAATAATAAAGAAATACACAAATATACTTATTTTTTAGAATTCTCGAACATATACCGTATGATCGAAAAAAAACACCGTCAGCGATGGCTATGGAATGAAGGTCGCTGTCATTTTATATGTAAATTTATATGGTAAATGTCATCGATTGTCATTTCCCAGCCAACTGGACGCCATTTTTTTCGATCATACGGTATTTAAGAGTGTTAGCAAAAGCAAATCTCCTAATGAGCTTTAATAAAATTGCCAGCTCTCGCTGCTTTATTCGGCGATCTTATCAAGGCTATCGCGCATTTCCTCTTGTTTTCGAGATAAGAAATTAAAAACAGAGACTGAATTCAATTTGAGACGAGGATTCTGTCGCGTTGCGGGCTTAATAGCCTCTAAATGGTTTACAGAAGTGTTTTTAAAGAGGCGAGGGTAATATTTTAGGCCCTCGTAATAAAATTTTGGAAATGGCGTCTCGACGCGAGGATTTTTTGAAGATTTTCCGCTACTTTTGCTCAGTTTATTTAGTATAATGGCCTCTAAAAAGCAGAGTTTTTACATAATAATACAATAGAATAAACAGGATAAAACACTTTATACATTTTTTTGAAATGTAGGTATACAGAATTTTTCACCCAACTTGATTATATTATTTTTAAACCAACCTCAGAAATGAAAGTAAATGACTTAAACCCTTCTGTTATATTGGAGAATCATCAATGTAAGATTTACTATTAGTTAAAAACCAAGCTCCTTCTAAAGAGTTGCCAAATTGATCATTTTTACGATAATACTAACTTTGTTTTTCCCATAGTGGATATAACTGAACTACTACCATGTAACAAATCAGTTCTTAACTTCTAATAAAATTATTCCACCATTTTTACATAATCTATAATATTGGCACTATAATTCGTCTGTTAACCTTAAAAAGCTTCTTAACTTCCAGTTTTGGGTAAACGGTTTTGTTTGCATTTTTTTCGTAGGTTGTCGTATAAAATTAGCATTAAGGAATACCAGCCAATTTAAATATTAATACTTCCTTAACACCTTTAATGCTACTTCCGAAACTTTTGGAAAGTTTTTCTGCGGCGGGATTTAAGAAGAAGAATGTTGTGATTTGGTAAATATCATTGCTTTTAGGCAAGATTTCTAGTGGGGTTTGTTGGTTTATATTAGGAGATTTGCGATATATAGTTATGGCGACTGACTATAGTATTTCAACGAAGATAAATGTTAATTTTACATTTATCTAGTTATATTACTCTTGATATTCATTCATTCTCAGCTTATTTAACCATTTTCAATTGTGGTGTAGCTTCCCCGAGTGATACTCTCTTGCCCATTGTTGCCCAATTGGCTTGCGGGCCCAATTTATCCTCCTAATTTCCTAATATCATAGTCCCAACTCAGGTTTGGTCTTCCTCTTGTGGTCTATCTGTTGTCCGTCCTTCTTGCCAGGTGTCCTGACCATTGCCACTTGAGGGATTTGACTCTGTGGATGACATCTATTTCCTGGGTTCTTTGTCGTATCCACTCTAATCTTTTACGGTCTTTCTTGTTTATTCCCATCATATTTCATTCCATAGTTTATCTGCAGTTTCCTTATAATGCCTGTTTTAAGTGTCCAGGTTTCACATGCATAGGTCATGACTGGTAGTACACTGTGGTCGAATGTTGTCTTCTTTAGAAAAAGTAGCATTCTGGATTTGACTATGATTTGATTGATTAAGGTAAAAGTCCACCCATATACTGATACTGCCCATTATATTTTTATTTACTTTTAGCATTTTGATTTTTTAGAGCATTTCATAAATTTTTGTTAAAATAAAGTTTTAAAATATTTATGAATATGCGAATATATCCATTAATGAATATTTCGGGACTATATATACATAGGGCTATATAAGGAACAGTGTATACTTTCCTCGATTATATCTCAAGCTGACGGGTCGTCGTTGTTGCTGAGGTTTGATTTCAGCGTAATTCTCTGCAGTAAGCGCTGACGAAATAGCTGACTTTGCTTTCGAGAATTAATTATAGGATGGGTTAGTATATAATTTGATTCAAGATCAAGCGATTGTTCGACTTGACGTAATAAGAGTTAGGGAATATCGAGTTCTATTACTTCAGAGGGATTTGAATACAAATTGTCTCGTATTATTTTCTTTTAATTTTATCAATAATGCTTAAATCTCTTTAGTATATATTAGCGAGAAATGCTTATTTTTTGTCAAAAAGTATATTTTGGTCTTTTTAAATAAAAATGACATCTAACAAAACTGTTTTTAAGTTTAGTAATGTGTTTACTAAATTTGTTTAGTAAATAGTTTTTAACCTCTACAGACTGTCTCAAAAAGTGTTAGTGGACCGGAATGATTCTTTTTAAATGAACACCCTGTATATTATTGTATTTTTGGCTTCCTTTGTAATTACTTTACATATTACTAAGATATTATTAGATATTTTGTGATACTTTCAGCAATATTATAAATAAATTAAAAAAATATATATATTTTTTCATTATTTAATTATAATATTTTTATTTTTCTTTCTTAAAAAAAATATTAAAAACACAAGTACTGGCCTTGAAATCAAAACTATACTAGGAATTTACTATAGATGGTCTGTACTTACTTTGTTACAAATATCGTAATCTTAAACCATACAGGGTGTTCAAAATTTTGTGGCAAACTTTTAAATAGAAAGTTTTTTTTAAATGAAACACCCTGTATATTATATTTGTGTTAGATGCAGCATTATGTACTTTTTTTACATTTAAAGTATTTTAAAATTTTTAGCTGTTTCAAACCAAAAAACCAAACCAGACAAAAATTATTAAATGGGTTTGATAAAAAAATTACTGTTGAAATACACATGTTTATGTAATATAATATTACGAAAATCTGCAAAACCGTTAAAATTTTTGAAATAACCTAAATACTAAAAATGTTCATCTTTTAATTCTCTAACAGGGTAATAATATACAGGGTTTTATTTAAAAAAAAACGAAAAAAATATATTTTATATTTTGGAAACTTTAGGATTGAATACGCTGTATGGTTTATGATTACGATATTTATAGGAAAGTAGGTAAGTACAGATCAGCTATAGTAAATCCTTAATATAGTTTTGATTTCAGGACATTTCTTCTATTTTTAATATTTTTTTATAAAAGTGAATTTATTTATTTATTAGTATCTCTTAAACTATCAAAATATATTTAATAATATTTTACAACCATGCAAAGTGATCACAAAGGAAGCCAAAAATGCAATAACATACAGGATGTATCATCTAAAAAAAATTATCACGATTTATTCACACTTTTTTGAGTTAAATATTTTCTTGAAATACATCCTAATACATACTTTAAATTTTGTACTTAAACAACATTTCTAAATTTTTTATTATATGAGATACAGATGTCCGGCGCACTAATATATCCTCTGCTAATATTACTTCTACTAAAGTATTTTTTGAGTTTGTAAGCTTCCGCAAAAAATCTTGTCTGTGGTTCTTTTCAATTTATATTTCCATGTGATATTCTAATTTTGTACCTTTTTTATACTGACGCTGACCCATTAGTTTTGAAATGCAGAACAAGAAAAAAATCTTTATAAAAAACATATCTTTAGGATGAAACATGTCCGATATTCGTCGTCTTTCATAGTAAAATTTGGGATGATAAAAACGATTAGAATCTCCTAATGTTCCGGTTGATTTTTAAAATGTTCGTTTTTTCCTTTTCTACGAATAATTTCCTCCAAACTTAATGTATTCCATCTGGCTCTTAATTAAAATAACAATTGTAATTTCGCACACATCCTTCCGTAATCAAAGTCGATTCGATTCCGCCGAATCCGCCGATTTCCGACGACAGCGACGACGACGGTCTTGCATCTTTTAATTACCGCCGCGTCGGAAGAGTGGGGCGTCACCGTGACACCCCGTCCCCCATCTCCCCCCTACACCCCTTTTTAGTTCGGAAAAATAATGAGCTTGCAGCGACCTAATTCCCCTTTTACAATTTTGCTCCGACAGTTCTCGGTAATAAAGTTTCCTAGGAATGTGTATGGAAAAACTAGTAGGACGACTTTAACCTCCTTTTCTCGTTAAAACCACCCCTTCTCATCCGTTGCGGAACCGCAGTCTCAGGCGTTTTCACCCTGTGGAATTAAAGGCATCTAGTATCCCGAAGATTGAGTATTGGCTACGCCGTATTAATTGAAGTCGTTTTTAATATGGAATTGATATATTTCTTATATACCGTGCTGGCAACTCTTACTTTTGGGTCGGTATTTACATGTGTGGAAGTAAATCGCATAGGAATCTTATTAAGTCGGAGTGAGAGAAATGCGACGAATGTGCTGTTGCGGCGTTGCCGGTACGCCTTTCCCTATCGAGTAAAGTAAAATCACGATCGCAAACCGCGACTTTTTTTTGAAAAGATAACTAGATAAAATCATTAGATATGTTTCTGAGCATCTGAAATGGAATTATAAGGATATCGTTAGAGTGTCAATTTTTTTATAACGAGAAAACGTCAGTAATCTCGATAATTTAAAAACTCAACTTTTTAACATACTATAACTTAAGAACCGTTTTAGATATTGAAACTTTTTTTTATTTTGAAGATCGGGTCTTTTACAATATGATTAAATTAGAAAAATTCGAAAAAGTTGTTTTTTCCCTTCAAAAATTTTAAACAACACACCATTTACTTTTAGTGCATAGAAATTTTCAGCAACCGTGTAACTTTTTATTTATAAAGATTTTCACATACCGTCTGCCAAGAAAATATAGCAGAAATGTTTTTTTTGAATGAAATGACAGAAAATTTTTGAAAAACTACAATCAATTATTTCTAATAGCTTTCGAGATATCGATTTTTGAATTCAGAGTTCTAATAGCGCGACCACTGTCGAACACCAACTCAGTTCCACTTATTTTTACCAAAAATGCAAGTGTTTCTAACTTGCACTTAAAAATTTTTAAGCTATAGGGAAAATTATAACTCGTTAATAAATAAACAAATAATAAATGTGCACAGTCTCTCGGTTTATTTCATATGTTTGGCAATGTGTTTACTGTTCTCTCTTTGTTCAGTAAGTACATTATAAACGCATCGTACTCTTCTTACATACGGAAATCTCGACCCAAGACTAATCTTTGCCAGCTCTTGGTATGCTATGAAAATGTTGGTCCTTGGCAATTAAAATGTTAAATTATTTATCAACAATTATTATACACATTAATTAAATATGGTTGAATTGTTCTAAAAAGGTCTAAAAATCAAAAAGCGTTTCTATGGTAATACAGTTTGATTAAAGATGATTATTATTAATTTTGATTTGTCATATTTTTTGCTGTTGTTCAAGTTGCTATAAGTATCATATTTTTCGATAACTATTATCACTATTTCCCTAGCATTCAACTAAATAAATTTTGTGCTTCTTTAACATTTTAAAAAAGCAAAAAATATGTATATACTTAAAATTCTATCAATAATATAAAGTATAAACGTGATTAACCATTTTAAAACAAGCAAAAATGTTTTGTCAAGAATGCATTTTTCTCAAAATATCAATAATGAAAAAGTTTTTCCTCTTGTAAAGACAATTCGGGGACATACTGTATATGAAATACTTAATGTTTTTATATCTATTTACTCGTGAACTAAAATATATTTATTCCGCGGATGATGGAGTAAATAAAATAATAATGTAATGTTCTCTAGTGCTCGCACGCAGTAAATGGTTTGTTAAGTCTAGAGCTTTCGCAAAAATTGCTGCAGGAATACCATCATCATTTTCTTGCATTTTTTTGTAGTTTTTATAAAGCTTTACAAATTCATATGACACAAGCTTCGGATTTTTTTTGTCAAGCTTTTGTATCAGTACTAAACAACATAGCTACCATATCAAAAGATGCTATTTTTAATTCTAATTTTAAAAATAATGCTTCCTGCTAATGTTTGCTATGAAATTTGTAAAATTTTAATTAAATATATGCATGTGCTGTATTATATTCGGGTTTTAGTTGCATTTATACACTTAAGAAAATTGAAAATTCTTGCGTGGATAAAATGCTCGTTAGAATAATTATATTATATATAATTATTAAATATACAACCTACTAATCTTTTAAATGAATAAAACATCATAATATACTATAATATGGCTTCTTTTATATTTTTTTTTCTTTTTTATTTATTTTTTTTATATTTTATTTTATTTTATTTTTATCAGTTAAGAAATCCGGTTACTTATCCTATAATTATATTATATATAATTATTAAATATACAACCTACTAATCTTTTAAATGAATAAAACATCATAATATACTATAATATGGCTTCTTTTATATTTTTTTTTCTTTTTTATTTAATTTTTTTTTATATTTTATTTTATTTTATTTTTATCAGTTAAGAAATCCGGTTACTTATCCTCAGATGTAGCTATCTACTAAAACTATCCTCTCGTGTCCTTTAATTTGAAATAATAGTATATTGTTATATTAGGAGTAAAAATGGCGAAATACATTGGCGAAGTACGCTTGACGTACAAGTGTTAACGAGAACGACATTACTGGAGAGACACAAAAAGACATTTTTACTCAAATAGAACATGCTATTTTTTTCAAACATCACAAATAATAATTTTAAACCTTCCAAATAATATAAAAGTATTTAAAAGTAATACCTTGTCAGTATTTATATATCGAGAAATTATAGTTACGAGGCTCGTAGAATTTGGCACTTTATGTCAATTTAATAATATATTTTTATGCCTTTATGCTTTTTGTACCTTTTTGGTACTTTTATGTCAAAAAATATACCAATGTAAAAGTGCTTTAATTTTGTGCATAGGCGTTAAAATGAGTTTTGTAATGTCAATCACGCCACAAAAACTAATACTTTTGTGTCGTTTGAAGAAAAATATATTTTTTACATACTAGAGAAGAGTCTTTTAAAATATCCTCTAAATCTTGTTGATACTACTACAGTAATGATTTTGTTTTACTAGCCGTTGTTACTTTTTCTTCTTTTTTATAAAATGACAGGATTAAAGTTTCTTTACTCACGTTCCAAAGCTAAGACACAAAAAGGTGCTACAAAACCTACATTAAATAAAACAAATAATAAATAAAAAAATCATAAATTATTTTATTCTTTAAGAGAAATAATGATGTTTATGTATGTAAACAAGTTAATACTGATCTTTAGTTATGTTTTAAATTATGGAGAACAGTAATTTTAATACGAAGTCCTTCTCCATTGTAGAAACCACCTGAAATTGCAATGTCAGACGTTTCAGGCTTTCTAAAGACATCTAGGATTTCGAAGACTGAGTATCGGTTAAGGACAGTGTACATTATACAAATTGAAATGGTTTCTAATTTTAAATTAACCTCTTTCTCAAAATAATCGTCCTTTCAGAAGAAAGGCTTTAATTTATAGTATAGTTTCGTTGACTTAGGTCTGTTTACATTTTCTTTAATTGAAGTCGGTTTGGTGTTGAATCTTTTTCTGTTAATTATTGCACAGGGACAGAGAGATTCCTTAATGCTCATTAGTGAAGCACAAGATTGTCCAGGGAACGATTAATTTGAAAGTACTTTTCTACATCCGAAAGTTAGTACACTTTATGTATTTTAAAGCTCAATTATTTTGTTCTACTGGTTATTGTGATGAGTTTTTAAGCAACTTGTAGTAATTATTTGAATTTTTAGAATGTTCTCAAATTATAAAATAAGTCTCTAATTAGTAGATGTTTGCTGAGTGGCAGAGATGATTTTAAGTCTAATATTGGCTGTTGTTTCATTAATTGGGCATGGTAGAGATCAACTTTTGGACCTTGAAAACCATCTCAACTAGAATAACTGGCCATCACAAACAATTAATATTTTTCCATGACATTGACATTACAAAAACAATAAACTACCATCATATTCTAGGTATGTTGATGAGGAGCAGATACAAAGACATGCTGTGAATACTAAAACTAGTGTGAGTCGTTACCGTCTTTTGCGACCAGCAAACGGCTCTAGAAGAGGCGATAGTGGACGTAGTAGTAGCGAGCGGATTGCAACGCAACTTTACGAACCGCTAGTTATAATTTCAAATAAAGCATATGCGAAAATGTCAAAAGTTGACATATGATATGCCATTCTATTCAGAGTGTTATTTTCTATCGAATAAAGTAAAAAATACCAAGGGTGCCATTTAAAAATCAAAAGTTGTAGTCATTTCCGGTGAAACAGGAAGTGACCGAAAACAACTGAATACGTCAATCAATCCTAATTTATGTCATAGGCTAACATACCAAATCTCGTTTTTTTAACTGAAAAAATAAAAAGTTATAGGGATGAGCCACTTTTAAGACGACCCGGTATACCCTCGGAGGAAGAACATCTATCGAAAGGTGTTTCAAAATGTTGGGAAAATTACTGTTTTCCTTCGTATAATAGACAGGTACAGGACTTCAAGGTTTTGATTTAAAAACATCCTAAAAAATCAAACTTTTGCTACAAATTGCTTAAAAAATCATCAAAATCGGCCCACTAGAACAAAATATATTCAGCTTCAAAATACCTAAAAATTTCAAGGTGTTTTCCGTGCCGGCCGGTGTAATATATTTCATGCAATTGTAACGAAACCTAATTAAAATGAGTCTAAATGAGTGTACCCTCGAGTGTTTTTCAAGCACGTACGTTCCTGTGAACGAATGCACCATAAGCGTTTGGCAAAAACAAACAGCTTGGGGCTGGTTCGGTGTATTGTGCGAAGTTGGCCCCGTTACGAGAGCCCTCGCGCCTCCAGTAACCGTTTCCAAATAGACCGTTTGCGTTAAACAAACAGTGTCCGAGGGGGTCGCGCATGGCCGCCTAGCGCAAATATTTGTTTGTTTTATTTCGGAATAAATTTCGTCATTTTCCGGTGCTCGAGCACGAGAGCGACAATTCCGATGTGGAAACGATGTGCGGAATTAAAAGCGCGTGAAAATCTCTTTAAAAGCTTTCCGGTTTATAGGTTAGTTTCTTTTCCAATTAGAGACCGAATCGACAATTAACGGATTATTTTACATTCTTTGCTTAATGCAGCTACACTGATGACACACGGGCTTCTTAAAAATGTTCACGTATTTTAAAGTTCAATATATTGTTTTAGAAGGCCAATATTGATGATTTTTAAAGAAATTTGTAGCTAAATTATTTAACTATTAAGCTTCATTCAGAACCTCCCAATTAGTGGAATAAATTAGTGGTTTCAATTACACTTTATACTTTTTTTTCCATAGCAACTGTTAAAATTGCTTTATATCTATCAAAAATAGTAGATAAAATAGTACTTTAACCGCAAGGGTAGATTAAATGATACTTTAACAGCGAGGATAGGTTAAACACCTAATTTCTTCTCGCACGTTTTTTAATTGCTTCCATTTTTGAAAATTTTTGTATTCCTTTTCATAAGTTATTCGGGATTTAAATGGAAGTAGTTTGGATATGGCGTTTGTCGCCTCAGCCTGAATATTTGTTGGTAATTTACTTATTTCGTTTTGAGCCATTTCTGGCTCCAATTCAATCAGCAATCGACACGGACACGAACGAGAATTAAAAAATATTGACCCAAAACTGAAAACTAAAGAGACAGCTTTATTTATTTGTCAAATTACATAGAAACCAATGCCAACCCAGCACAATAATTTTTCTACTCCTAATAATAATTTCTGAATATTTTTTGAAACGTAACTCGCTATGGAATATGCGATACTCGCTATTTCATCGCTCGTGAATTCATCTTTTCGGTCGACGATAAAATAAAATACCATTTTATCGTCTTGTATAAAAAATAACTATTAGTTACCGTAAAAATATCGTTCAGGATGATGAAAAAAAATCTGGTAAGTTTGAGCTTTTAATATTAATATTAAGAGGTGCCTCATCGTGATTTACCATTTCCTGTTTAAATAACATAAGGAACTTTATTTTAAATTTTATTCCGTCCTAACAAATCAGCGTTTAGTAAAAGTCAATACATATTCTTGTAGGAAATTGAACGGTCTTCAAAAAAGGTCTGATATGAATTTTCATTTAATCGACTCGTTTGAAAGTTATTGAAGGTTAAAGTCAACTTCAAATCGTATATGATAACTGCTATAATTTTTTATACTTTATCACAAAATATTAACTCATAAACATAAAATATCATATTTTATGTTCTACAACTTCAAATCGTATTATACGATTTGAAGTTGACTTTAACCTTCAATAACTTTTAAAATAGTCGATTAAATGAAAATTTAGACTTTTTTGAAGACCGTTCAATTTCCTACAAGAATATGTATTGATTTTTACAAAACGCTGATTTGTTAAAACGCAATAAAATTCCAAAGAAAAGAAATGTTTCCCCAAAATATTAATATTAAAAGCTCTAAATTAAGCAGATTTTTTTTTCATCTCGAAAACTATTAGAGATATGTGTATGTAGGTATAATAGAAAAATTATGAGTTTCAGAAAAATATAATAATATACCAGATATCCTATTTAAAGTAATAAAGATGCTAGCGTTTTTAGTATGAAGCGGCATTACTGTAATGCTGAAAATAATTTAGGCAGATGGAGCAGGTGCGTTTATACAAAAATCCAAATTTAAAAAAATATTATCTGTTCTCCATACAATGCTAACATTCTATAACCGTGAATCACCCTGTAGAGATCTGTACAGAATTGTATAACAGCTCTTAACCTAGGTTACAGTCTATTAATCTCCAGGTCTGTGGTAACTGGAAGTTGAAGATTATTTTTTAATTAAGAATTATTTTTTTTACATTTTCTTTGGAGAGATTGCTACGTACGAATTTTTAGTGATGGTATATGCCTAAATACAGGAAGCCAAGTAATTGGGATTTGATAATACCAGACATGAAATGCATTGAGTATTAACTTGCCGATCTGTGAGTACTCTTCAGCAACACATAGTACTCGGAAGGCAAATAATTTAGAAATGTTAACAGTAATTTAGAAGCAGTAAAATTATACCACTCTAGAAAAGTAATTTTTCAAATAAACAAAAAAAAAATACAATAAACATTTAATTAGGGTCATTAAATATTTACCGCCTTTTTTTCTATTTAGGCTAACACTTATATTTATAATTATACCTAAATGAATTCTCTCTATAAAATAGGAATGATATTAATTATTATTTATACCGTAATATTTTAATATCGATTCGGGGTCCTAAATATTATTTCTTTTGTTTCGTTCTATATCAAAAATTTCTGACATAGCAACGAATTAGTTTTGAATAATTTAATCCCGAATAATTGGTTTTTGCCAATTAGTAAAACGCGAACTAATTTAATTGAAGCAACTTCTGATGTTGGGTTGTTTATGAGTTTTAAAATAAATTGAAGTTTGTTTATGACAAGCATATTTAATTTTTCTTTTTTAATCCTATATTATAAAATTATTTTTAAGCAATTCTACCGGTTTAATTTATTTTTTTCAAAATCATTCGTTATGTCTCTTTTTAAATTAAATTTATCTTCTCTTTATTATACGAGGGATAACAAAACGGTGTTTTGTTAGCGCAACTTTGAAACACACTGTTGTTTAACGGTTTAACATAGTAAGAAATTTAAAAGCTTTATTATCAAGACGCATGTTTTCTTGATAGTTAGATAGATATTTTTTGGATCATTTCAATAGCTTTATTTTTATTGGAGATCGCATTTTAAGAAGACAGTAACGATTTTCAGGAATTTTAGTATTAAAAAAGCCTTTTAAAAACATACTTTTGTTTTGGTCCCCATTAACACGCCTCAATGTAATTGGAATGGAAAAATTATAGTATTGTTTGTTGGCAGTTGCGCATGAGAGATGGTTTTAAGTCCAAAAAGTGATCTTTACCATGTTCAATTAAAGCAACAATAACGGATATAACTTCTGGACTTAAAGCTATCTTTACTTGAGTAACTTCCAACAAACCATAATATCAGTTTTCAGTAACGGTAACATTAGAAAAACAATAAACTTTTTTATAAAATTCCTTTTATTGTGAAATTTCTTTACGTGCGTTTTAAGTGAAATTTCTTTACGTGCGAAGGGACTAAAAATTGAAGGTCGTGACACACGAGACGCGAGAGGAAAAGTGGTAACGATCTTGAAGCGTCGTAATTCGGGTCCTATGCGAGCTAAGGGGTTGAAACTCGGAATGTAGATTTCGTTGCCATGATATTTTGACGACGTTTCGTACACCACGAAACCCCATCATCGGTGAATCAAATAAAATAATCGTCCAATTTAAAAGAAATTTGGACGAATGCCAACTTGACCGTGTACAACACGTGTCACTGTAACAGTTAGTTTTGATGTAAAAAACGTCAAAATTTGATGTCGTCTGATCGCCACCAAATCTGGTAGGCACATGTGAGCGAGGGTGCACACGGTTCCATCCACACATTTTAAGTTGAATACGACGTTTTGTTTACATTTTCATCAAGGTGGGATTAACTATTTCATGTTGAAGAAAAATGTGGGTCGATTTTGGCATAATTGGTGACGGGCTACAGGATGAAGCCCTCGAGGTTTCGAACCGATCCCTTTAAGTGGACGAAATCACCAGGATTTTTCTTAATTATGGGTCGATTATAAGACCAACAGAAATAAGAAGAAGTTTCATTTCAAATATGTAATAGTAATAGTCTCCTTTAAATGCGAATATCTCCAATATAAATAAATCTATTGTGACAAACCAAAAATTAAGCTAACGAGGAAACATAAACCTTGATGATAAAGTGGTTCTTGACTTTGTTAAATCATTCCACATTATGTTTTAAATTTTCGTTAAAACAACACTATTTCGTTTTTCCTTTTATATCTAAAATATATATCTAAAAAGACCAGTAATTTAGCTACAAGTTGCTAGGAAAATCATTAAAACCCCCCCAATACAACGAGATATATCGTAAATTTAAATTACATGAAGATTTTAAGTTTAAATTTTTTTAGTGTAGATTGGATTAATTTGGTCAAATTAAGTGTGGAGGTTTAGTGGATTGTTAATTTTTTTTATACGACATTTTCTATATTTCGGTGAGAGGTAAAATAATATTACAAAATATCAAAAAACTATTTTCAGAAAAATAATTCATTCAGAGTTTGACACAGTAGTACAAAAATATCTTTTTTACCTAATAAATGTCCATTTTCTTTATGTACACAAGTTTACAGAACTTTAGACAGTAATCTCTTGAAAAAGGATTTCTTCTATACCGTCAGCTATATTTTATTTCTCTATAAAACTTTCCAGAAAGTTTTGATTGGCAGCAAGTTTGTTTTTATTAAATCTTTAAAAGGGCCACGTTTCGTGGTTAAATCTACTTTTTAAACAAAAATAAATATGTTTTAAAGCTGGAAAAATATAACCAGCAATTTTTCATTTTAGTTGATTAAATCGACACTACAAGAAGTTAGTCGTTTCGAGCTTAAAATTTAATTTAAAACTAATATGATCTATGGCAACAAATCCTCGGGAAAGCAGGTCAAAGTAGTTGCCAAGAGTCTGTTTATAAATCAACTTTTGGCAACTATCCTTATCCGATTATTAGGAGGTTGTCGGAAATTGTTCTAATTTATGGAATTCTTATTCACCGTTCTAATTTGGAAATGGGATCGTGCCAGATTTTCGTTCAGGTTGAGCGTGAATATTAAGAGGGAGCTTTATGATAAAGTTTTCTTCTTATTTTTGCTCTCTCGTGAAGAAGCTGTTTCAGTGGATGGTGGATGACACAGTTTAGTGAACACAAAAACTATATTTTTTACTTATTGCGAATTTTAGGGATTACGAATATTCCAATTTATTTCAATTCACTATTCTGTTTCTAAAAATTTGTAGGTTGGCTTATTTCTGGAACAAAATGACACAAAGTGGTGTAATTTTACGTTGTTAAAATGTAAGAGTTAATAAAAGTACCAATAGCTTTCATACGTAAAATTATAGAGAATTTTGTAACCCAATCAAATATAAATAAATGTTGCTCACGCATTATTTTGTAGTGGCTTTTTCAAAAAATAGCTTTTTTATTTTACAGATTTTTGTTTCAAACAAAAATATATATTCATTTTTATGTGGTTTCAGTTATTTTTTATCGATCATGCTAGATATGCATTTATTCATGCATGTATTTATTGGAATATTTTTTTTCATTTTCAATTAAAAAGCAATTAGTACAGGCAAATTAGTACAAATCTGGCACTTTAACTCCCATCAAATTACCCTCGCTCTCATACTTTTCCAGTCGTAAGTGGTCCGTTTTTGAGAATCTCAAACCCCACCGTTTTTGAGAAACTCAAAAAAATTTTGGATTCAATTTCCTGGCTGAACCGTAGGTCCCACAGAAAATTTTATGGAACAAAAAATGAAGAAAATTAAATTCATATTGTACATTCATCTCTAAATAACAAACCTCTAAAATATACTGGGACAAAGTTAGAGGGCGCCAAAGTCACTCAAACGCAGATTTTTGCATTTTCCGGGTCAAACTTTTTTTTTATTGTCGCAAAGTTCTTAAAAGTAATCACATTGGTTACACATTGTTGTGTCACATTGATGTGTAACATTTCATTTACGTTTTACTGCGGCAACATTATAGTATTAAATAAATTATATTTGTAAGAAAAAATATTTAGGGCAGGATACAAACAAAAAACACATTTAGGGGCACCACTGTATTTTTCCTTTTCTCCTACATGTGAAGCACAGAGTTTAAACCAATTCTCTGCAGCGGGTTTTATTGTATATCTATGTGTTTATATCCTGCATTGTTCAGTCTGCGACTTCAATTTCGTTTGTAATTGTCCACTACCATGTGTGCTAAGGCGTCCAGTTGTTGTGCTGCCTTATGCTCCATTGAACAACTTTCGTAACAGTATTGTCATTCGGTCTTTTAAGGTTGATTTATCTTCGCCATTTTTAATTTGATTTATTTCGTTGTAAGCTTGCTTTGATTTCTAACTGGAATTTTAAAATTTTTTGGAAGAGATTAACTCTAACAAATTTTTTCTTTTATTATTTATTATTCTTTATTTTTTCTCCGACAAGATTAAAAACTATGCGTTTCACCTGCTCTTTTTTGTTTCAAACTGTGTGATTTTTGGAAATCAACATTGGTATTTTGTAGAGAATAAAAAGTGATTTTCAATTTCCTTATACATAAATGCGTACGCATTTTTTGTACCAGTGAGCCGCTGGAGACTTTCTTAGCGCGCCGTTTTTGTTGCCGATTAAGTTGCACGAAGGCCGCTAGATAGCGTTAACGTCTAGTTCTCGCTATAGACAAGTACTGCAATGTACTTCACGTGCGTTTTCTGTTTGGAGTTTGCCAGGTCGAGGTAGGGTAGACTACCAAAATCGTTCTGATGATGGAGTATCCGAAACCGGTCGACGAATTGGTGGTCTCCTTGGCCTGACAACCTTTAAATGGAAAATCAGTACATAAAGCAGGTGTACGGCTGTCAAATGATTTTCAGAGAGAGAATGTTTAGGAGGGGGGTTAATCAACGCGACCTTACAGCGCTTTCAGATGGAGAGGAGCTTCCGCGCTGTTTTTGTTCTGTTTGTTTTTTTTTCAAGATAGCCGTCAGACCAAATCATCCGGACGGAGCATACGCGACCCATGTGAAATTGTTTATTTAAACTCATGGAACTCGCGGACGCGGACGCTCCGCTCCATCTGAAAGCGCTGTTACAGATCTATTGTGATCCCCGTCCTTGAGTTATAACGAGTTATAACTCGTCTTACAGTCTCCGGGCCTTGACAAAAGCCAGTATTTGACGGCTCCACAGAGGCCAGCTTTGTTACATTTTCAATATAACTTAATTACGAAATTTGATATAAATATTTTATTTTCGATTTTGTGTTGATGTTATTATTAACAGCGACTACCGTCGGTTGATTTACCTATATATTTGTCATGAAACTTTATTCTGAATTGTTTCTAAGCCCACGTTCTTTATGATTCGACCACCCTACCTACTTCAAATAGTTATAGAGAACATTCCGGTGCAGAAAATACTAAACTAGTCCTGAAGTTCCTCGCAATAAAGAGCAGATGTATCATTTTTAGTTTACCCCAAAATTAATTTCAATACTTTTATGTTTACTGTAAGGTCTCGAGAACAATAACAATTTTACGACAAAATATTTATTTCAAAACCTACTATAAAAATCATCATTCAAGTTATTTTATTTTATGATCTCTCGCATTGGAGAATCCATTTTTATGTCTTCCTTGTAGTCGATATCATAGTCGAACCCTTTATTTCCAAAATAGCGAAAAAATACGGTGCAACCGCTATCGGGGTAAATATGCTTTTTCTATGACGAAATAAGTCCCGCTATACTGTCCCCGGTCCGTAGCTTGGTTCCGAGATACGCTGAATAATGTATGAATCGGACCAATCTGAGGATTCAATCTCCTATTAAATACCCAGAGACGGGTCTTTCCCATTGACTTGATCTGCTTAGGCGAATAGGTCATGTTCTGTTCCTGTTTCGACGAGATAAGGCCTTGGGGACGCACAGGGTGGGGATGTTTAGCTTTTAAGGTGTAAATTCCTTCGTTATTTATGGGAGAAGGTGTGAAAAGGAGGATATTGGGATTCTCGAGGGGTAAACAAGCAAATTGATTCTATTGTATTCGGTACATTAAATTGTTACAGCATAAATTCTTCCTCGAAATAAGATATATTAAGTTTAGATGTATTATTATACAGTTCGACAAGGTTATTATGTTACAGAACTTGAATCTTCCCTGATATTGGATTCATGCCAGTTTATATTACTTTATAGCATTCCGAGAGTGTTACTTCCCTCAATATTTGACATCGAGTATATCTAAAACTTAAACATAATTTACCTAGGCTTTTAAGATTTTGCAATATATTATTATTTATTATATTTTAAACTTTATTTAGTTATTTAGTTTAAATATATATTTTGTTTTTACTTGCAATAACATACTTTTAATATAAAATGTTCTGTTATATTTAGATATGATGGAAAAAGTTATAGGTTGATTATATATTATGAGTGGAATCATAGAAATACTGTTGTTACTTTTTGTGTTGTTTAATTTTGTCGTCATCCTTTTTTTCTTTGTCAAAATTTTCGTACTTTTATGTATCGTACTTATTATACGATCGTACTTTTACGTCAAGATATATTCGTAATTTTTCTTGTTTATGAAAAATTCGATCATGTTTAATTTCAAAACTTCGGTAAAAAATGTTTCCTTAAATAATACACGGAAAGTTTCTTTTCAGAAACTGTTTACCTATCTATCTTTTTAAGTGGCTTTATTCCAGTTCTTTTTTCATATTCTAGTCTTTAAATGTCATTCGCGCGAAAACAAGTTTTTTTGTACCATGTGCTGAATTTTAAAAACTTTATTAGAAATGTTCTTTCTTTTTTAGTGACACTTTGGCTCGGTTAAAATATATATTTGTCATTCTTCAGCCAATATAAGTCTTCTCGGAAGAAAAGCAATAATACGTTAAGCTAGTCTTACTTATATTATTAACCTTACTAGATATTTTTCAGTTTTTCCTAAAACTTTGGATCCTGATAATAAAATGCCCATTATTTTTATTGTTGTATTCAATTTTTCTTTTTAAATGATATTACTTACGATTATAAGGTACTGACATTTTAAACTTTTTAAAATGACACATTTTCTTGCATGTTTGCCTCATGCTTCATGCTCGTCTTCAGTAAGCTCTTTTGCGATACCAATGTTAAAACAGTTTTCATTATCACTACCTTTAGGCAACATTTTTATCTTTCCTTGTTCTAGAGAAATTCGATGAAATGAAAAATAATTTCAAAATTTACAAAAGTTTTTGAAATGTTAACTATATTTTATCATTTATAAAATTCGACTGTGCTTTACATTGTTCTGATTACAGTTGAGGGTTATGTATCTCACACAATGGAAGTAAGGTACCGATAATTATTCTCAAATTTTTATTCATGTGGACTAAATTTAAAAATTAAGAAAAACACGACAATGTTGAAAAATTAAATACTTTGTTCCGAACCACAACTTCAGATATTGTAAAGCGTACATGCAATGTGTTTTTTATTAAATCACTGTGTATATTGAAGTAATGCTTACTCATTTTTTACATGTTGTGAAGTCTTTTAACTGTACTTAATTCTTAAAAGGAAAGGGATTGAAATAGAACGATCTAAATCGTATAGGAACCAGTAAGAGCGCTTAAAACGAGATGAGATTTTTTTACATAATACCGGTCTTCAGATTAAAAAAAAAGTTTGAATGAAGTTCGTCGGATTTAAAAAACCTTACATTTGAATAGACTTGAAGCGTGTTTAGGTGGGATTCAGGTTAAAAGCATTTTATGTATCGCGAAAAGCGAAAAAATTAGATGAAATGTAATGCGATATTTAAGGAAAAAAATATTTTTTACATGAGGTTTGTATATATTCTCTCAAAAATGTGATATTATGTTTATAAATAAACTGTATAAATACATGACGAGTCTTAAATAAGTGCCAGATATTTTAGGGATAGTACATTTCGGCCCCAAAAACACGTCCAGCATGTTTTTTCGAGAATTTTTTTTGAAAGTTAGGCTAGATTTTTTTGACAATTTTTTTGGAATTTTTTGTAGCTTTAGGTTAAAAAATACAATTTCTTGATAATCTAGCAATACCGGGTAGAAAATAATATTCACAAGAAAAAAAAAACAGTACAAAACAAAAGTAGACGAAGTACACATACTCGATGTAAACCAAAAGGTAGCCGTTTATTTATTTAAAAATGGTATTAATGAAGAACATATATGTATGTGAGATTCATACACAACATGGCATATTGGCACTTTTGTTTTAAACCTTTGTGGTACTTCTAGTAGAAAGTTTTTTTCTTTAATAATTGATTGATTTTTATCTCTTGATATAGTAATTTTTCTTTATTTCTATATCAACAATTCATTAAACATAACTCAGAATCGAAAAATCATACAAAAATTAGAAGAAAACCAAGAAAAAAAAAAGTTTTTAGACAATATTTTGCCAATTGCACCAGTTTTGACCGGTATCTTATCTCTGGATTATAGAGGTAATATATTATCTCTAAGAAGAGTTTATAGAAAATATATTTTGAAAAGGATTATATTAAGTCTCTGGTCAAATCAAACTGTAAACAGAGCTTGTTACATTTGAGTAAAAAATATCAATGTATATAGTTAGTATATTTTTAATATATGACTATGTTAATATTTATGAAAAAAATACTTGCTATAAACACTTTTCTGTTTTAAATGATATATTTTATCTACTAGAGTCAATTTAATTTGAACACATTCAGTTTAAATTTTTAATTTAACTATCTTTTTAATTACGTTCTGATTAAATTGAACCCTTCCACCCTCCAATAAATATTCATTATGTAAAATGAAATATATATTGTGCGGCACCTATAGAGTATTAATTTTGAATGTAAAATTACATTTTACAAGACAAAATGCTATTTAAATTACTTTTTTAATTGTTTCAGCAATATAAAATCACTCTTATTGATATGAAAATAACAAATTGAAAATTCTATTAACCAATGTAATACCTTATCTAGTATTCTTTTTGGTGACAAAACGCTTATAAAGGAAGTTATTTGTAGACTTTTTAATTTCATGCTAACAGGCATACGAATCGGCCAGATTCCATACAAAATTCGTAGTTTTTCTAACTAGCCAGTTTGGCAAAAGCTCGCTTGCTAATTAACAGGTGTATGAGAAAATGAAAAATGGCAGCCGGCGTAATTTATATTTCCAATGTCGCTTTTTTCCTGCCAGTTCCCTGGTGTAATGCGGTAGCTATCCAAAAGTACAAAAAAACGTTTTTTAATTACCGCGTCAACGTGACTGCCATTTCTAAATATTTAATAATAGGTATCTACGTTGCAAAAGAACAAAAGTGTTTTTCAGTGGAGAAAAATGTGGTTAAAGTGCGAGGGATAATTCTTTAAAATCTTACAAAGCAATATCTTTTCAGCATAATGAAAATTTTGCTTTAATTGCAAGTTATGATATTTTGGAATTTTAATTGAAATAGCTAGATTAAAAGCCACAGCTTAACAACTGGAATATATACATGAATTGTTCATTCGTTTGATTGGTTCATTAATTCAAATTTATTTAGATTAACGGACTTATTTAATAATTATTACGTATGAACGAAGTATGGTTGTTTTGAAAAGTATATATATATTTAAAATTTATTAAAACATACGTGTTTTCAAAAAGGTTTACTTTGATGCTTAGCTGTAACGAAGAAAACCAGAAGATTACAAGAATTTTTTTGCATAAACGTTTAATAATATCGACTTTGAAATAAAAAAAAATACTTTAGCGTAAAATTAAGATGTGCTTAAAATACTGTTACATATTTGGAAAAGTGGAAAGCCTGTCTAGTGAAATCTGTCGGTGATTCAACCGACGATTATGGCCGTTCCCATGGGTTTCTCAGACTACAACGTTCATCTGGTCGCTTCACTTCTTCGGTTGCTTGTTGGTAAGTGTTATTAATTAAGGCTATTAATTAACATTAGTTTTAGCTAAAAATTAATTCTAGATAATAGTAAATACCTACGTGTCGTCTGCAACGCTTCTTCTTCTACATGTTATTATGCAGGTAGTCAAGGCACCAGTCTTAATAGTTCTTATAAACAGAACTTCAATGTTGCTTAGAATCCGATCTATCTCATGTTATAAATGAAGATCGCTGTCATTTTACATGTAAAATTATATGTGTGATTTTATATTGTGTTTTTGGATTCCCAACATTCATAATTTACTTAATTTTATACGCTGATTTAAGTCAGAATTAACAAATTTATATCTAAAATATCTCAAAATATAATAATTGTACTTTTGCCGAAAGAATTCAAACACTCCAAATTGTTTTCACCCAAGAAGGGCACTAAATTTAAAATTAGAGGTGTGTTAGAATTGGTGAATTTCAGTTAATTTTAAAAATTCCGACCGCAGCGCTCGACACGGCAGAAATCGGAAGTTTCCGGCTCTGTATTTCACGCAGTTTGTGATAATTTCAAATGTTAATAAAATTGTCGAAAAAATGTTAAAACGTAAAGGAGGGCGCAATTGCGTGATTGTTGGGTGCAATAACGTTCAATAACTCAACTTTCCTGGATATTCAACTCTTCCGAAACATTTTATAGCTTCACAACTTCTCACACCGATTTGATCAAAAGCAAAAATGGATTTAAGCAGCTCGACGAAACAAGTGAGTAAACAAAGTGTCCATTACATAATCAAAAAATTAAATATGCACTATGAGAGGATAAATTATAATTTGCAGTATTAATGGTATATTTGTTTGTTTTAATCAATTAGTGCTTAAATTTTTTATGAACATGTTCTAAAATTGTAATTATGTACCTTTAAAAAAATTTGTTATATCCGAAATAGCCCCAGTTATATCTTCGCTAGCAAAATCGGTAAAACTATGCTAGCTACCGTAGTTAAACTGATCTAAAAAAAGTTTTATTAATTTGTTAAACTGTGTAATACAAGTTAGACCTTCTGAAGATATCAAAATATTTAATTTTTTATATTTATTTTTAGAATTTTTACAAGTTACAGCTTGTAACACTTTTAGAATAAATATATGTATAATAAATTTTTCGTATAGTCGCTATTTATATCCGTCTATTTGTATATGCCGGTTGTTTACGATGGTGGCAGCACCGGCGGAGAATGCACCAAGTCAATACCCAAATACATATGTATAATATGAAAATACTACATAATTGTATCTTTATAATTAACTAGCAGGCTAGGAAACTCGTGAGCTAATAAACATAGAGAGATATTTTTTATATAAATTGATTTTTACATTGATAAATATTGGTTATAACATTGGCACAAATTTCGTACTGACATTCTGCAAATTTTACGAGATTTTGTATTGTAATATTTTAAAAACCTACTCTATTTAGATATAAAAATAATGGAGGGTTTTATTTAGATTTCTTTTCCATTCAATTAGCAAATAATTTACTTTAATAGGATACTGAATTAACCGAAATCTAAAATTCAATAATTTATTACTACTTCCTCATGTAAGCATAGGAGAACATCCAGACATTCAAAAGGTCCTAAGTAAATTTAACTAACATTGTACTACTATTTGGACAATGTAATATAGATATATCACAAAAACTCTTTTAACATTTGAACATAAAGAGAACCGAACAGCTATTTCATTACACTTTAGAGAATAGTAAGACCTTTGGAATTTTATTAGTCGTAAAAATTTATTGACACTTTGAGGATCATTGAAACATAAAAAATCAAGACCCTTTCAAATGTATTTCGTGTAGATAATTAACATTTATTTCGTCGGTTGTATTAGAGATATTATTACAGGACCAATGATACTGAGGCCTTAAAGTCAAATTTTCAAGCTCATATTTTAAAGAATAATAAGAAATGTCGTGGGAAAATCACCACTCAGCCAAAACATCTTAAAATAATAATTTAATTTTTTTCTTAATTAAAATTAAAATTAAGAGAGAATTATTCGCTTGATAAAGTGTTTTTAATGGACATCTGAATTAATAATTTTCTATGGAAAAGTTATTTACCGGATTTGGGAAACGAGTTTCGGAAAATTCGAAGGTCGGCCGAAAGTTGATCGGTTGGAAAAATTTCGATGGAAGCACTTTTTTCCTGCCTAGGTTTTTAAGAGCTTCTTTTTGTTCAGCGGATTCCCTATTCATTATAGTTATTCTTGGAAAAAGTCGATAAGTGATTTATGAATTATTTTACAAAATCTCGGATAAATTAAAAAAATATATTTCTGATAAAATTAGATCTCTTGTTTTTTTAAGTAGGTGTATGTGTACAAGGTACTGGTAAAAGGGGGTACATACACTATGAATATAGTATACTATATAAATACTACTCTATTTTTGACACTGAGAACATACAAAAAATAAAAGAGTTACATTTCTAAGAAAAAAAAAATTGAATTAAAATCTTTGACATAATTTTTCAGATAATATTATCGATCATCATTTCCAAAGCAACTTGACGCCGTTTTTGAAACCCATCATACAGTACAGTTAGAATGGTGAATAAACACGGTATTTACGCTTAGGCTATCTTTCAATAATAATTCTTCAAGCCTGAGCGTTAACACAATATGCACGTATATGATACGCACATTTTTACTCATATTTTTTATTAAAAAGAATTACAGGACTATTTTTTCTTTACTTATTTCTCAAAACGGCATAATGCTCCTAAAAATAAAAAAATGTGATATTTTATCAATAAAGGTAGTTTAATTACTATCAACAGTATTATCATTTAAAAATAAAATTTTATTTTTTGTCATTAATTTTACAATTCCAAGAGAGAAATTTCTTAGTGGCTTTTTACTTAATACAAATTTGACTAACAAACACAAAAGCGGTTGGGGTTTCAAGGGATTTATCTTCTCAATGTTGGTAAAATAAATGAGAGGAAGTAAAAGATAAAATATTAAAATCGACTGTTTTGAGAATATTTAATTTATTTTTAAAATATATGTCTATTTAATTCTTGACTTTCCACCAAACTGTTATTACTAAAAGTGACATTTATTAATAATCCCTCAAAAGAATATGCCAAGGATTTTTACATTAATTACAATTTCTTTATTAAATTATAAACAAAAGGCTTCAGAATTTTGTATACTAGATATTGTGTTGATTTATTTAGAGATATTTACATAATAAAACAACACTGATCAGTGTTTTTTTAATATGTAAAATGTGAACATGTGTGTGGATTGACATTTATTGTACTTGTCTGATGATGCTCGTATGAGCGAAACACGCGTCACTGTTTAACTTAATATAAACTTTGAGACGGAGACATTTTTCTTTTTATACTTCTTCTTGGAGAAGAATGGATGCCTTCTTTAAATTGTCAAGAATTAACACTAATTATAGAAAGATTAAAAAAGGATAGAACGTTTTTAGACACACAAATTTATTTCCAAAAGAAAAACCTTCTCAAGGCAAAATGGCTGTGAGTGCCAATAAACAATAAAGAAGTGTACGGGTCAAGTAAATAGCGTCTAGATCTTGACCTCGCCAAAATTATCATCGATTGTTATTCCCTGACCGTGTTTGACGTCGTTTTTTTTTCATTGTATGGTATTTATCTGTTTTATTCACAAGGTGAGTTTAATTTGTAAGGAATCACCAAATCGAAAAATGTTTTATTTTAAAGACCGCATTTATTAAAAAAAATCAATAAACGAGTTTTTTCGTTCGTATTCACATATACCCTCTATATTAATCCTGTTATTATATCTCTAATGGGATACTAATACACCTAAACAGATCGTAACCCGAATTACGCTTTAGCAGACCAACTAAACGTAAATGAGCCAATGCGGATTTCGGGTGAGCGATAAAATAGAGGAACTTTGTAGATAGCTCGGCAAAAAATTACCGGCTGGTTCGTTTCGAGGTTTAGAAAATTACACTGAAACACACAACTAATTTGTCGTATTACCGAGAATAGTTTGCGGGACCGTGAGGGATTTAAAAGGGACGCCGTTATAAAGGATTTGTTTGGAGCCAATATAGTGGTTGGTGTCGTTTGAAGGGTACGCTAGTCAATTATGGGGAAAAGGGGTGAGTTTCAGAATAGGGACAATTTATATTGTTAAAGATACAGTGGAATACTTTAAGAAGGAATTTAATTATATGTGTTTTAGAAACGAATTAAATTATTATTATTAGAAAATATTTTAAATAATGCGTTTATCTCGTTTTGTGGTTATCTCCGCGGCGTACTTGAATAGGCTTTTGGATGGTACAGTTTGGGACTAGCTACTGTAGAAGGAATGTTGTATATGACATTTGTAACTGATGGAATTGGCAGACAAAATCTTTTTCAGATTTCTTCATAAAAAGAAGTAAAGCCAGACCACAATTTAATGTCAATGCGATATCCAAGCAAATGTGCACTTGGCTGTACAGGGTGAGTCAACGATAGAGTAAAGTCCATTATCTCATTTGTTTCGAGGTTTACAAAAACTATTAAATATAAAAGTTATACGGAAGGTTAAGATACACACTTTAAAATTATTATGGAGTATACAAGGTGTTTCAAAAAAGTGTGGCAGATATAACATATGTTTTTTTAAATGCAACACCCTATTTTTTATTTTATTTTTAGATTCTGCGTAAAATTCCATAACTTTTTTATATATAATGTTATAGATATACCTAAAATGATTAGTTTTTGTAATATTTAAATTTGTTTAAACAAATGTTAAATTGCATTGTGGTAAAAATTGTCACTGGTGCCATTGTTTCTGAAGATGGAGTACTATAATTTGGTAGGAGTGTTTCATAGAGATATATGTAAACATATTTTAGTTAAATGCTACGGGTGTTCAATATATTTATGAATTTCAAGTACTTAAAATTAAAAAATCTCGAATTTTTTAAATGGTACACCCTATGTATTATCACTTTTTCTGATAGATTTTACAAAACTCTTCAACTTTTATTAAGTATGTCATATACCTATTTTTAATAGTTTGCGATTTATTATATTTTTTTCTATTTTTACCCATATTTTTAATACAATTACGCTATATCATAGTGGGCATGACAAAACAAAAATATTTATTTCTTATTTTTAACAAGTAGTTTAATAATTAGTTACAATTTTGTTATTAGGTAAAATTAATTACTTTTACTCAAATAAACTAAAATCGCAGTCGTGAAGTTCTTGGTGTATTTCTTCAAGTTTCGTTCTATATCCCTATAAAATTATTCTCCTACCAAATTTTAGTTGTCCAACTTCAGAAACATTCAGTGACAATTTTTTACCACACTGCGCGCAATCTAACATTTGTGTAAACAAATTTAAATATTACAAAAATTATTAATTTTAGTAGTATTTAGTAGCATTTTGTCGAAAAAGTTTTAGAGATAAAGTACATGATTTATTTTATACGAGAATGTGCCGAAAATAAAGCTGTTCAATTAGTGTCCACAACAAACACTTTGTATTGTATTAAAAGAACATTTCAATACTGACAATATTATTAAAGGAAAAAGTCATTTCACAGTTTAATTTTGGATAATATTTCAATTATCCAAAAACAGAACATCGCAACGGACACGCCTTGTAAAATTATAATAAATACGAATTGGCAAAACATTGAAAATTATTAATTTGCAAAATAATATTGAAATTGAAAAGGCGAAAAGCGGCTCGCTTTAAATTCAGCAATTTCCCAATAAATATTGTATTGAAACCGAATATATATTTAAAAGGTTTTTTGTTCGTATCGGACTAATTACTATATCAATTTATCCGGCTGTTTTGTTAAACACGAAAATTTTGTATAATCGTTTTTGGTGCACGTTGATATTAATCCGATGTGAAAAATACATAATTAACAAAGAGCAATAAATCTGTGATGCATTATTTTTGTATAATTAACTGATTAAATACGTTTCATATACCGGGTGTTTGGTTTCGTTTGGCATTTTTATTTTATTAGATAAAAAAACGAGACAGCGGCGAAGCTTTGAAAATTTTGTAATACGTTTTTGTATAAAAAGTCACTGAGATCTCTTATTATAAATTAAAATTCTCTGTAAGTTTATTCAAATAATTAAATTCAATATTAGATTATGATTATGAATATTAATACAGAATTAGAATCGTGTATTCACTTCAGTCACTTTAGTGTAATTGTGCATAAAAGTGAACACTGGTTGTGTGGTTGTAAGGCACTCAATACATTTTTTGTTGGTCTTGTCTACTATTTTATCTAACAGATACGTTCACAATTTTTTCAACAAATATTTAGTTGTTTTTCTTTAAATTATTTTAATTGTTTTTCTGCCTGTTGCATTTTTTGTATATTTTATTTTTGTTACTTAAAAAAATACTTAAAAAAAAGAAAAAGACTTTATTTCGTTGGTAAAATCTTAATTGCAGTTATTTATTACATACCCTTGTATTCACGTCATGTCATATATTGTATTGTTGAGTACTGACATCAAAAAATAATTTAAGAGAACATTTTTTGTCGATTGTCATTTAAAAGCACTGTGACACTGTTTTACGATGTCCAAAGGTTTTCAATTATAGCACCACATTTATTTTCCACTGCTTTAATGAAATACGATCGTTGTTGGCTATGAAACAAAACAGTCATTCCTCCTGTGTTTGTGCGAGACTATTATAGACCTCTGGTTTACACATTGCCTAATAATTATTGAAGTTATAGCTATCTATAGTTTGCTCTCAAATTACAAAAGAGTTATCAGTTACAGACATGCGATATGTTCCGGATTTATTACAATTTGAAGTATCAAACCAGCGTTATATGTATCTGTTTTGCTCCAACGTGAATGTTTGAAAATTATAGATTTTTTTCAGAATACAACTTCATAACGGCCCAACAGAAAATCACTCTAACGAACCCAGGTTTATGTTTTGTATCATAGCTATCTATAAATTAACATTAAAAAATTGTGTTTTATTTCCAATTTTCTGCTGGACTTATTCGATATATATTATACTGTAAATATCATAATGACATTGTGTATCATAATTACATTTCAGTCTATACAGGGTGAGTCTTAAATAGGTGCAAATATTTTTAGGGCTGGCAGATCTTGTTAAAAGAAACATATTTTCTCTTTACCGTTTTTCAAATAAGTCCAAAATAACCGAGTTATTTCACTTTGAACATATAAAAAATATTGATTTTTTTTACATTTTGAGAACCGCATGATCTTTTCTGGGTCTTCTTTCTTGTAAATTTAATCTACTACCTAGGTATGTTGCCATATTATCAAGAAATTGTGTTTTTTAAATTAAAACTAAAAAAAATTCCAAAATTTTTTTCAAAAAATTACAAATTTTAAATTTTTTTTCTTCGCTGAAAAAACCTCATAGTCATGTTTGTTATTGATATCACAATATAAAAATCTCTATCCTGTACTATGGTCCAAGTAAAGAAATAAAGAACTTAACAGGTTAAGTCACTAAATAAATTGGTATAATTCCCAAACACACTTACTAAGACTTAATTCTCTTAATACGTGTTTTTTATTATAGAGATTAATATATATTTTTTTCTTTTTAGGTAAGTCACGTGTATGGGTTATGTTGAATGTTTGAATAATGCTGTAAACCGGTAAGTGAAAAAATGTATATCGTAATAAATAAAAGTGATTATAGTTTGTAGAACAGGAGAATATAATGTGATAGTGACTGTAATTGTTGACTGACATATTAATTTAGCAATATATTTTCAATTTTTAGATATCGTCTATTAAAATCATATTTTCTCTTGCTGGGCAGACTTTATTTCATAAATTTTTTATACTGATTATAATGTATCCGTAGTAGATATTTCGGAATCTATAAAAAATACAGAGGAGATCAAATTATGACAAGTTTTGTTACGTCATGTCTAGTAAAATGACGTTTTCAAAACTAAAATTGTTTAACTAAAATAAACGAGATGTTTTAAAACGGTATTTATTTTTTCCTGGCTTTATTCGAAAATATATTGTGAAATAAATGCCACTTCATCATTAAGATGGTACTACCTTGTTTCCGAGATATTGTCATCAATTTTATTTTTTTATATACGGATTTTGATTTTTTATTTCGCGTTTTAAAATATTTCAAATACAATAATGAAACACACTTTTCTAAAAAATGTACAATAAAGAAAATTTTAATAAGAGAGGCAATATGTTGGATAGAGATGGACATACGTAGGACATACGTACAAGACTAGTAAAATATGTAGGTCATTGCACTGAGGAGATCAAAAGCTTTTAAAAAAGGAAACAAAAATTTGGGTCGGTATTTAAAAAAATTAAAGTAGATGATGGTATCTCAGAAACGAAACGCCTGGTTTGAAATTGAATAGCTCCATCTTATACAAAGGAAAAAGTGACTATTATGAAGTGATATTGATTTTCAAATATCTCTTCAAATAAATCCCGGAAATATTAAAAACGGTTTTACAATACTTCGTTTTTTATAGATGTTTTTCCGACTTTTTTATGAAACTTTGTATGCAATTTTTTTGAGACACATTATCATCAAAAAACAAAGACTAAAAAGGTTTATAAAATAATTATTATATTTTTATTATTTGTTTTGGTTTGGTTTGGTTTAATAATTTAAACTCCTTGGAAGTCGTTTTGAATAGATACGTAATTGATGTATTAATAATGAATTTGCTTTTGTTGTTTTGGTAACATTCAATTCTTAACTGTGCTATTCTCACAGCGTAGATAATAAATATTAACCGTTTTCAACCAGAAATGCCTCGAACGAAGACATAATTGAAAGTCAACGAAAACTTTTCGGCAAAAACAACTTCCTCAACTTTCTTCTCTGTCAGCTTTCGTCAGAAATTTAACACTCCGATTCGTAACTTTGATATTTAAAATTATTATTGCGAAAACGCTTTCAGTAAAGATAAATTAAGCCAATCGATGATGATGTTTATTAATATTTAGTCATATTATTATTATGTTTATAACTGACAATAAAAACTTGAATACAAACGATATGAAGGATGCATAGTGCATGATCTCTATGTATATGCATAGTGCATGATGCATCAGTCATTTTTCAATCTCACTGAAGCAGTTTGACTGATTCCGTGTTCATCATACGTATAATTTTGCTATTTGAATACATTCAGTTAGTATAGACTTCTTTCGTTGATCTTGTAAACATAAAATGACTACTAAGTTACATCCATTTGTTTGATAAGTATATTTAGAGCCCCTACAAACGTCCAGTTCTTTAGGACAGGCAGACTGTGCAGGCCAGTTTATGAAGTTTAACCTGTACTACTAACCATCGCCAACATACGCAATCTTATAACACAGTTTGGTCTACATTTAACTAATTTTCGCATATACTAATAGTTTCAGCACATATTTTTCCAGTTAAAAAGTCCTCACGAAATATAGTTCTGTTTTCCATTCTGCTCGCTTGTGCAATAAAGGAAAAACATTTCTGTCGTTGTACTAGTTACTTTTGATTATCTATAAATATGGCAACAATTTTATTATAAATTGACAATATAAACGCTTTATTTCGACATTATGTTTCAACATATCTTATAAACTGTTTTCTATTACATATATTAATTTAAAATATAACATTTTCTAATAAAGAAATTGAACATTAAGGCACATAAATATGGAATAGGTACCCAAATATTGACCACCATAAAACAAACACTTCAAACTAATCAAAAAGACCTCTAAAACAATCAAACAAACATGTTGTAATCAGTGTATTGTCATAATATACAATATTATTTGCAACCACGTATCAAAAAATTCTTACTTTCTAAGTACCTTAAATTAAAATATTACTTAAATATTATCAACGAAACTTTAAAATTGTCGTATATTTATAAATATAATTTAATACGACAATACAAGGAAAACATGATTTTTTCTTAACTGCTATTCTACGCAAAATGATCAGGTATACATACTACTAAATCGTAGGTTTTCTTCATTATTAATTTGACACGAAATACGAGACAAACACCTAAGGAACCGCAACTAATTAATTGTGCCCCTAAGACACATCTACTCCTATGATATATACTCCATAATGCCTATTAACACATATTATCGTGGGTTATTAGAGGCCTCCGTCAAATTGCACATTAACGCCCTGAATAATGTGAATAATGTATGTCACGTAGATATTTGCAATTTTCAACTAAATCCCACTTAATGCGCCCCAGATAAATAGAAGTAAACATCCGTTTAATATTGCACGAAGAATACAATTATTATGGTTGTCTATACTAAAGCTCGCCATCGCGTCGACAGAAATTGTTATCAAAGACTCGAAATTTTCTGCTAGGCAGTAGCGTACCATATAGGGTTGCTTAATAGTTTAGATTAGGATTACAGAAAATAAGGCTTAATTTTGTTTGGCCCTAGAATGTCACTTTATCTAAAAAAGAAAACATTTGATCAATGTGTACTACCAGTCATGACCTATGCATGCGAAACCTGGACACTTAAAACGGACATTATAAGGAAACTACAGGTTGCACAACGCTCAATGGAACGAAATATGCTGGGAATAACAAAAAAAAAACTAAAATAATAGGGTGAATACGGAAAAAGACCCCTAGATTTCATCTACAGTATCAAATCCCTCAAGTGTCAATGAGTTCAGGGCACCTGGCAAGAAGAACGGACAACTGATGGACCACAAAAATTACAGCATGGTACCCACGAGTAATTAAGAGACCTAGAAGAAGGCTAAATCTGAGATGGGACCGTGATATTAGGAAATTAGCTGGGATAGTCAATAATATACAACAATTGGCCCAACTACAAAGCGGGTATCTAAATGTGATGATGATGATGATGATGATGATACCCAATGAGAAAAAATTGAAGCAAAATAAAATGAAGGGGTACAGGCAAAGGAAGCGATATGTCAAAAACCCGAGTCTAGTGAAAAACGGGTTTTAAGGTTTTGAGAGCTTGCAAAAGTAATTTCAGAAAGTATAATATTCAAGTCCAAAAATTGTTGGCCTCTACTGTAATCCATCAAAATTTAAAATAATTTTAGTCTAGTTTATAACCAGCTTTAAATAATATATTAAATATTAAATATAAAATAATTTAAATATAAAAATATATTAAATGTATGTGTAAATATTTAAAATTTATATTAGACCAGCAAAATCCGATTTACACAAATTTTGGCACTTTATATATTGCTATTACTTGTCTAAAATGGCATGAAACGCCACTGCTGACGCAATTTAAACTTAAACTATGCAGAACCACACTCTTGATAATTTAGTATCTTTTAGAGTCGGGTCGATTAAAACACTCGGGAATTGAAATAGGCGGACTACTTTATAATCACACCTTTTAATTGGCCAACTCAAAAGTTTGCACTAAAACGAAATTATACCAAATTTGCAAGATTCACTTTAACTTAGGGGTTAATTTAACTATCTTTATCTGTAGTTTTGGAGGAGGAAGTATAGCAATTAACTTGCTCAGCAGAGTAACCCATCATTTTTATTTATGGCGTATTTAGTTCAATTAGTTTTGAGTTGTTATTTTGCATACTGGCGAAAAAATTATTAAGGTTTTTAAATTTAAATTTTATTCTGCTATTGTAACATGTAATTGGTTCTCTTAGTTACGGTTACATATGCTAAAGTTAAAGAACAAGCTCAAAGCAATATATAAAACATCTCCAGAGCTCCCAACTGGGAAAGGGAGTACGACAGGGAGACGCCATATCACCAAAGGTGTTCACAGCAATACTAGAAGATATCTTCAGTCGACTGGACCAACAAAGGATTAAAAATAGATGGAGAATATCTTAACCATTTAAGATTTGCTGTTGACATAATCCTAATTGCCAATAGTCCTGAAGAACTACAAGTGCAAATTAACAAACTAAATACACCCAGCAGTAAAGTAGGTCTCAAAATGAATAAACTAAAGTAATACAAAAAAAGTAGTACAAAAACTAAAGTAATGTACAAACGAACTAGTCGACAGAAAAGACACTCTAATAAATAACAGAATACTGGAACGTAAAATATTATAATATCATGTAAATGAATAGGACAATGCACACTATCCGTTCCGTTTCCATGCTGTTTTCATGGTTACGTTTAATAGTGTGAATACAGTTAAATTATATGAAAGGTATAAGGAACGGATATGGGACGGAAACAGAAGGTATAGTGAGAATCAACCTTAAAACGAACATTATAAAGAAACTACAGGTTGCACAATGCTCAATGGAAATGAAATATGCTGAAAATAACCAAAAAAGGTCGTAAAAGGATAGAGTGGATACGACAAAAAACCCAGAGATGTCATCCAGAGAATCAAATTCCTCAAGTGACAATGGGCAGGACCTTGACAAGAAGTGGTCTTCTTTTGTGGTATATCTGTTATAGATCACAAAAATTGCAGCATGGTACGAATTAAGAGACTAGAAGAAGATTTAGCATGAGATGGGACAATAACAATAGACAACAATAGGTCTAACTACAAAGAGAGTATCTTAATATGCTGAACAGTAGAAACAGCAGAACTCATTGTCAGGACTTTTTTTCCTCATTATAACTAACTCTTCCTTCCTTATTTATATTTGAATCCGTTTTCTAATACGTAAGCATGTATCAGCTTCTCAAGAAAGACCATCTGACACTTATCCACTCAGGAACGCGGGGCAAGATCCTTATATACCTACCCCACGCTCAGAGTTAGTTAAAAGTTCAATATTGTACAACTCGAAAAAAATGCACAATCACCTGCCATTTGAAATCAAATCCATAACATCGTTTTCTTCATTTCGCAAAGCATTGAAATCTTTTTTACTAGACAAGGCTTTCTACGCCGTAAATGACTTATATTTTGATAATCGAATTTGATCTTGTAAACACTGGTCTAATATTTGCTATTACTATATTTACTATAAACTTAATAAATATTTTTGAATCTTATTTTTATTTTTTTATTTTTTGACATTGTAAGCATTTATAAACGTTTATTTTAAACAATGAGACTGACAATGTAATTATTTGTATACTTGTTTTGTATTCTCTTTTGTTTGTTTACTTTACCTTTGTCTACAAATTGTAAAATTTTTTGACAATAAAGACATTTATTTAAATATGTGAAGGAGGTTACACCATAATTGGAAATTGTTGAACAAGCTTAGAATAATTATGATGATGAAGCTAAAGTTGATGAGATTGACCGACGAAGGCATGTGCAGATTTTGTCATTTAGAAGAAAACACAAAAACATATTTTATGTCAGGGCGACAGCCTGCAAATGTGAGGGTTCATTAAGTTAGGAAATTATATGCCATTGAGAAACAACTATATATTAACCCTGGCAAAATAAGAGTTAACTTACAGGTACATTAATAAATATTGATAATAATATATTAAATTAAAATGTATTTTAAGACGATATTATATACCCTTGAACGGATCGATTACTAATAATTTGCATATGGAGTGCATTACTTATCTCCTGTGCAACGTAACAGTTCGGTCGCATATGTCACGAATCTTTAGTATTAATCCGACTGCCATTTATCAACTAACCAAACAGCGAGATATGTTTTATGGGAGAACGTCTATGGCGGCCACTAAAATATGGCTTCATAATATCATATAAGTTATATAAATGCTACAAAAATAATTTCCATCCTTCTCTGATTTATAGCATCTGGGAAAGTAATATATGTTTTCTATTAAGAGGCATCGAATATTACGAAATCATTATGTTATAATAAAAGACTGAGGAATTTTCTAATTATATAAATTAACTGGTATTAGACAGTTAGCTCTAATACTAAATATGCTAACACAATTTGAATATTTTTTGTTTCAAAAATTTTAGATGTTGTAATAATTAAGTTGCAGTAACCATTTCTAAAGCAAGGATAAATAGATTATATTTCTGCATATTTTTGAGAATAGTATAGTGAAGAGAATAGTTGAGAAAATATTAGAGAAATTAGAGAGAATAGTTAATTAATTTAAAATTCATATTTGATAGAAATTGTAGGAACTAAAAGTTTATATATTTCATCATTATTAGTAGCATGTATTTGATTTGAAGGTGCAAACAAGAATTAAATTAATTGAAGCAATATAATTAATTCAGATTACACCACTCTTCATACACTGGTGCAATAATCAATAAGCAAATTGCAACAACTAACATACTGGACGGTATATTTTATGTTTGTCTACACTATATACTTCCAAGCCAAATAAAGTTATATTAGTAAACATTTAAATCAGTATTTGTAGTAAATATTTAGTTTCTTGCTAGGAATTGTAATTGTTTATAAAATAAGTCATTTTTGAGAAACAATGTTCGTTATAGAGTGAAGAAAAAAAAATATATATTCTATTTTTTTCTTAATATATATAAATAGAAATCTTTAGCGTTTCAGGACAAATAAATATATAGAAGAAGAAGATCAAAATTTCTTGAAGAGCATTTTATATTTCCACTATCAGTGAAGTATAAAATTTATATTATACTATAAGAAAATGATGATAAAAAATTGACATATATGTTTAGTTTTTATGACTTTTAAATTATATATTTTATAGAGTGAACATCAAAAATTTACCAGCATATCCGATACCATATAAAAAAATAGGTGAACTAGAAGTCGCGTAACTTTCCCCCCTGTTATGGTGAAAAGTGAAGATTTCACATTTGGGCCAATTCACAAGTCTGTTGGGTGACAATGTATAAAAAAGTATCAAGCTTTTAATGTGTTATGTAAATATTTACATTTTGTATATTTTTATACATTGTAATAATAATTATAATTTACATTATTCTACGTAAATGTTAAATAATCAAGCCTGGTGTAAACTCAGAGAGGCAAATATCTCCAGCCGCCTATACGCGCTTTACACTTAGATGAGCTTACTTTAGTGTACTGTTCCATATGGTACTTTAATTCAATTTGATTTCCACAAACCAAATGTTGCAGCAAGACTTAATTTAATGTGTTAATATGCATGGTATAAAATAATTGACAGGAATATAATGAAATATTATGAAATTTAAAGGATTTGTTATGTCATTTTGTTTAGTCGAATTTGTTTAACTTTTCATTTATACATTTATTTACAAGAAGCTAATAGAAGAACTTACTACGAAGTTAATTAAACTACAAAGAAAACACTATACAGGGTGTCTCAATATTCCCTGGACAGAACTACTACGAAAACAAACAGACTTACATTTAATTGTTTATATACTGAATACTATGTTAATTATAAATTTTATAAGTACCGGATATATATTTGATGAGTCCAAAACATTACAGTAATGGTCTAAATGTTATCCACGTATCTGCGGTTAAGACTTTTTTCCATTTTCTTGACATATCATACCAACAAACCTGAAAGAATATCAAACAAAAGCTCAATGTTAAATCGAGAATGAAACTAATATTTATGTAGGTATCAAAATTTTGTCTATTATATAAATTGACAGCATAAAATATTTGGTGGAATTTTTACCGTACAGTAAATAACATTTACGCCTTTGCAAACCAGAATAACATGCGCTATTTTTCAGGTTTATGGACATTGAAGGGATTTGGCGTGATATTAACTTATGGATGTGTTATACACTAAATATACATTAGATTTGAACAAAACATACAGGGAAACAGCATAGTTCTTTTACCAAAATGTTGCTTCGGTATAATAAATTTACTGAAAATAAATCTAAAATTTTAGGATGTCATAGAAAAACTTTTTATGGCATTGTCAATGTTTTTACTCGCATCCGGTGTATTTAAAAAATGGTGATATGTACAGAGTGCCCTAATATTCCATGGATATAGAACCACTACGTATTTTTGGAAGTTAGTGAATCTTAAACTTTAAAATAATAAACACATTTTTTAAGATATTTTAAGAACAGTTATTCTGATTTGACTGATATTTGAGGTGCTTATGTTTTGCTAAGCACTTTAACATCTGTCTTACACAAAAAAAACAAGAAAAAGTACCCCCCAAAAAACTACCTCCACCGCTACAAAAATTTTAGTGGAAATATTTCCCAACTCCAACAATGACTGTTTTTTTTTCGTAAAATAGTCCTGCTAGTATTAACTACGAGAAACGCCACTTCGCATAGTTTTTGAGAAAAATAATTGAGGATTTTTCCTTCCAAAGAGAACCAACAAAATATACAGGGAGTTCCAATATTCCGTCGACATCGATCAACTAAGTTAATTGCACATAATTTACCAAATGTACAAAACAGCTTCGTTTGCCCGTTACAGGGATCGGTAAAATATGAGACCCACTTTTCTGCATACGGACTCTTTTAGGGGTACTTCTGATATATTACTTTTTTGATATTTTGGTATATTATTATTTTACAATAGTTTTGTTACCAACAAATGCTTTTTATAGAAGAAATACTTTTGTATTTAAATGGTTGTAACTAAGAAAAAGTTTTGAAAAATGTCTCATTTTTACACCACTTGATCCTACAAAATTTTATTTAAAAAAATTGGCGCCGGGAGGCACGTATAGCCGCCCATACTAAAATATGTTAATAAAAAATTGGTAGGCAGTTCTTTTAGTTTCAAAGTAAAAGAATTTTTCCAATTTTTTTATCTCAAAAACTGCGACTTTGACTGATTTTGATGTTATTACAAATTTTGTTGCAAAATCTTAAATTGAAAACTGCGTTTCGCTAGCTACTGTAATTTTGGAGTTACGATTTTTTAAAATTTTTAACCCCCTCCCATACCCCCTTACAAACCCCCCACACCCACCAAAAACTAATGGCCAGATTCTCGGGTGCCACAGTATTTTTGTGCCAAATTTGGTTAAAATCGGTTTAGCCGTTTTTGAGTTATCGTGTTACAGACGGACAGACAGACACCATGAAAATATTTTGTATTTAGGTCATTTATGACCCAAATTACTCAATTTGAGTGAAATTAAAAAACCTTTTTTTGCCAATCTTAATAGCTTACCATAATAAAAATGGAATGTTTAAAATATGCCCTGTTATCTACATATTTTGTACCTGACTACCTAACATTTGATTAACCTGTATATTATCGGGAAACAATACAAGTTATTTAATATAATCTTTAGTTCAAAAAATCGAACTGTTATTTAGTATTTATGAAATTCTTCTTTTCCTAAAATGTCAGATCCTGAAATTACCCTTATATATCACCCTTACATCCCAGTATTCTTCCTGTGCGTTTATAAAGAACTACCTCTCTCGTTTGCTGATTAAAAGCATTCGTTATAGATGTACGAAAAAGCATTTTTTTCCAGGAGTTTCAGATAATCCAGCCGAGGCTAGCATATCTTTTTTCCCTCATATTTACTTAAGTCAATCTTCAGTTAAATCGCTCAAACGAAATGAATAGAAAGAGAGTTTTTTATCTGTCGCTTTTAGACCTCAAAACAGAGATTTTTTCAGTGAAATGTTTAGTACAGTTACAGTTTTTGTAAAACTGGATATATATTGTAGAATGCACAACTCAAGATTTTATTGATACAGGGTAAGTCTTAAATAAGTTTTTTTAAGGGTAGTAAATTTCGACCCAGAAACACTTTTAGCGAAAAATGTCAAATTTTTTTTTTAAATTTTTTAAAAAACACAATTTCTGATAATATGGCAATATAGGTAGTAGATTAAATTTACAAGAAAGAAAACCCCAGTTTGATACTACCCAAAAAAATAGAGTTTAAAACTCTTAACAAAGCATATTTTAATGAATATTGCATGATAGTGTAAAATAAAATATATCTATATATTTTTTGCTTGTTAAAATTCCCTTTATGTCTAGTGGGCTTTATAGAACAGACGATCATTTTATTTGGAAGCTCGGTTTTTGTGGTAGTAAAAAGTTTGTTGAGTAAACGTGATATTACAAATTTTTAAATTTACGAGCAATATATAACCTGAAACGTGTACTCTTCGAGTTTATCTATGCCGGCATATGCAGTCGACTGATTTTGTAGCCAACGGGATAAAATTAAGGATACATTTTCAACTTTTATGAAACTACTCATCAGGAAGCTTTGTATTCTTAAGATATAAAATGGCTTAATATATGTTTGAGAGATTTTTCTAGGTTTACTACTGAATAAGTTTTTCTTAAATAAATTTCCATAATGCTAGTAACGGAAATATTAAATTTTATAAAATACGATAATAATTTTGGTGAGGTCAAGCACTACACGTTTATTTTTAATGGTGATTACTGCCAGTTGGTTTTAAGAAAGTTGTACTATACCTAACATTAAGCGTTTTTGAGAAAAAAATATTTAAAATTTTAGACGAAAAAACTGTCTGTCAAAAAAGTTTGTATAGCCTAAAAGTCAAATTTAGTGAATACCACAGCCACTGTAACATAAAGAGAAGACCTGTGGCTATCTATTTCAAAAATTAAATTATTATAATGTCACATAATAATGGCGGTAGCTGTCATGGAATTGAACTATTAAAAAATTATCATAAATCATTTGTTTCAAATGGAAACCCACTTTTTTTATTTCACTAGTGAAAATGTGTTTCAATTCGTTACTTTTTGACTATACATGTTCCTATACCTAAAATATATCATTTTTAAGTTATTTAAGATCTAGTTTTAAAACGTATATTTTTCCTGATTTTATCTAGCTTTCTTTGACATTAAGTGTCAAATAATCAGACAATTTATTTCCATCTGTCAGGAAACTAATTAGTTTAAAAATTGTATTTATAAAAATATATCTCGTATTTTCGCTCTTTAAAGTAGTTGATATTATTAATAATAAACCGTATAATGGAAAAAAAAACGCAAAGTTGGCTGGAAATGATGATCGACGACATACTGCTTTTTGAACAAAGTGTCACAATATAACATGGCCGGATTTATTGTTTTGTATTTGACTCTTTTACATCACTTGACGTTTAAAGTCATAGGCTACTGGTTAAAATTAAGATTTAAAAACGCTTAAAACTCAATGTTAAATAACTTAAAACGATTTATTTTGGGTATCGGAACATGTATAATCAAAAAGTAACGAATTGAAAAACCTTTTTACTGGTGAAATAAAAAAAGTGGGTCTCCATTTGAAAAAAAAATATTTATGATCAATTTTTAATCGCTCAATTCTATGACAGCTGCGGCCATTATTATATGAAATAGCCACATATCTTCTCTTTATGCCAAAGTGGCTGTGTTAATCACTAAATTTGACGTTTACGCTATACACATTTTTTACAGGCAGTTTATTTTGTTCAAAAATTTTAAATACTTTTGTTGTCAAAAACGGTTAATGTTAGGTAGAGAGTGTTTAATATCAAAATCAGGGCCTATTTTACCATAAGGCCCGGGCCTTGGGCCCGGTGGTCTGGGGGGCCCGTTAAAGGTTGTTAAATATTCATAATTTATTGAATTCTTGAATTTTATTGGAAAAGAGGGCCCGAGTATTTGCTTGGGCCTTAGGGCCCTACCGGAAGAAAAATAGACCCCGATCAAAATTCATAAAATTTTACAGGGAATTTAAGTACGTAATAAAAAATAGGGGTACCCATTTAAAATAAGAAAGTTGCTGCCAACTTCCGCTAATACCGGAACTGCCGCCATATTGAAAATATTTTTAATCGATATATAGATTGTGAAACAATGATGTGCAGAAAATCTCCGATCTAGATCTTGAAGTTTAATAGAAACTTCTAATGCACGCCCAGCCTGGGACACTCTGTATAAAGCCTTAATTCTTTATTAACCAACTAGGAAAACCCTTTGCGACGAGCGATTTTAAATAATGCATAACACCGTAAACGGCTTACTTCCGCGATATTTATTATTTTTAATTTCGCCCCTGCATTTTGTCGCATCTAAAATTCATTTATTAACGTACCTGGCGCGCTGTAAATGTTTTATATCGTTTCGAATATTCCCACGTGATATTTATTCCCACTCTATAAAACTGTGATATACGAGTCCCGGCACTATACTACGGTATATATCTATATATCCATATACACATACGCAGGTGCTAGAAAAACTCGATCTAAAATGATTTACAAAGTGATGGTGATAAATTACAAATTTAATCTTACCGGACAGCGGCGGGTGATGAATTACCAATGGATGGAGATAGAGCAGTTGAATGGGGTATAATGGAGTTGAAAAAGTTTAGTAGTAAAGTTTTATCTTTATTGACTGATGCAGGACGAGTGTTTAGGGATGTAGGATTAATCTGCGTCTTAAATGTCTATGAATTATCTTCTAATATGGGCATAGTAAAGCTTCATTCAAAATCTTGAAATTAGTGAAATAAGTTAGTAGTTACACTTATTATACTTCATACGTATGAGTTTACGATCATTCACAATCCATAAAAAGTTACAATTAAATTTAATAGAATATCCTAGCAACAGCTTGTGGTAATACAGTTATGTCTATAGAGAAATTCTGATAATTAGCTTATAAAACAATAAACTTTTCATTTCTAACACAATTTCCTTTGACAGTTTATAACCAAAGGCCAAAATTATATTTCTTGCTAATTTTGAAGTATAGTTAACGAAAAAGTAAAAAGTTTGGTAACTTTTTCTACTAATTGAAAATTACTACCACTAATTTTGACGTTCTAAAGCTTCATTCGGAACCTCGTAATTAGTGTAATAAATTAGTGCTATTAATTACACTTTATATTTTTTAGTTTACGATCATTCACAATGTCTAACAAACACAATTAAAATTAATAGAATATCCTAGCAACAGCTTGCCGTAGTCACTTGTATCCATGGAGAAAGTCTATTATTCAGCTTATAAAACAATAAACTTATGATTTTTAACCACAATTTCTCTTGACGGATACTTTATCAAAGTTCTACTCTAAATGAAACCACTAATATAGGTATTCCACTAATTTCGAAGTTAAATGAAGTTTAACTGGAACTATTTTTTAATTAATTATATGCTTAATACCGACCCAGATTGCGTCAAGTCGCCATATTTTGTTATTTAGGATAGATATTTTAGCTAAAAGTGTAACGGCTTTTTTATATTTTTAATTCTCGTTTTATATCCAGAAAATAAAACGGAAATGTTCTGTTTTACGAAAGCAATTTTGATTGACGTTTCTAATTAAAATTTGTATTGTGTTTATATTAAATGTTTAATATTCGTGTTTCTTTTGTAATGTCAAAATAATACGTTCATGTCAATCGGCCTCTTTGATATCAACAACACTATCTTAAATATAATATTTATTTTTATGTAATGTCGTTTATTCATCATTATTTTTTGGCAATAGCAATACAATAAATAGTATATTGTTTTATTAGGAGTAAAAATTATACTTTTTATGGCGTGCCTTTCCGTTTCACGTTACAGACGAGCCACAAAAAGTACATTTTACTCCGAATAGAACATGCTATTTTTTTTAAATGTCTCAAATACGTTTTTTAACAATTTTAAAATTATTTCAATATATATATATATATATATATATATCGAGAAACTATGGTTATTCTCGTTGAATTTGACACTGAATGTCGGTTTAATAATAAATTTTTCTACTTTTGTGCTTAGGTGTGTTAAAAGTGTTTTACTTTTATGCCTAGGCGTTAAAATGACATTTTTTTATTGTCAATCACGTCACAAAAATTAATACCTTTGTGACGTTTGAAAAAAAAATGTATGCTTTTTTTGTAATTAATTTAAGAGAGAGTGATTGAAGACCTGTTTTTTAAATGATATTTAAAACCCTAATGTTTTTTTTTGCAAAACAGTAGAGTCAAAAAGCTATAGTTATGAAGTAGGAGATACTGCATATCATATACTGATGAATTATGTTTTGTAGTTTATAATACAAAATAATTAGTTTTGATTAATTTTCCAGACTACAAACTAAAATTGTCAGACCTGTTTTCATTAACTAATAAGTTATATGATATGGCTTTATTTAATTAATGTACAGGGTTACAGTTGTGGGTTGGAACCTTTAGTGTTACACAGCAAAATAAAACACTAAATCACCACAATACACCAAAACGCTTTGACTTTTACACTGGACGCGCGTTTCGCTAACCATGATAGCATCATCAACAAATGATTAAGACTAACTTATATACTATATTATATATCTTATATACTTTGAGTCTTAATTATCTGCTGATGATGCTAACATGGTTAGCGGAACGCGCGTCCAGTGTAAAAGTTAAAGTGTTTTGGTGTATTGTGGTGATTTAGCGTTTTATTTTGCTAATGTACAGGGTATAAATAAATAACTGCTAAAAAATATTAGTTTAAAAGAGTGTCTTTGAGTAACTATTTTTTATTTATGCTTGTACAAACTGAGAGTGAGATATGATTTTAGTCCATATTTTGTATAGTAATTAACATGTAAGGACAAGTCAAATAAAAAATATATGTAAGAAATTCCTTCTTACTAAAAACCACTTTTGATATTGTTAGCATTTATTAGTTTATATCATGTACTCTATATTAATCAAAAGTATTATTATTTTGATTCAGATTTATTTTTTTATTCCTAAATTTTGATATGGTTTACCAAATATGTTATACAAACATTTTTGTATTGTTTTAGTATTTTTTTTACAAAAAAAATGATTTATGGTTTTGTAGTGTCTGTACTTCATCGTTATTACGAGTCTAATTCAAGTTAAAACTCGTGTATATTTTACAGAGAGACTAAAACGACTATGACCATAAAAAACTAATTTCTCCTCAACGCTGTAAAATTAATTCCCGAAATATCCGAATAATGCATTTTCCATTACCTGTCTCGCGCACCGCGTTTGCCTAATTCGCTTTAATTGAAAAAAAAAGTTTTGCTTAAATCGTACTCGGCCACTACTGAACTATCCAACTCTTTTTTTATTAGCGTTCATATAGATAATTGGCATTTGGGGATCGTCTGTCGAAGTGGATTTTTTTGGTGGAGTATTGCGAATAAAAAACTTTATTTATTAAAAAGATTTTTGCCGATTTTTTTGAAACGATCGGGTTACTTCATCAAAGTTCGCTCGAAATATTTTTAGGAGTAAAATTTTACGTTTTTTAAATTAGCTTCGATTTATTTTGGCGTACGGTTTTTTTAAACAGAATTTTTTAGGCATTTTAATAAATTGGAAAGATATTTATCTAAATTGATAAATCATTTCTGGATTGTGAAGTTTTTAATATATTTTTGTAAGAAAAATATTTTAAGTTAATGTCTTCTTTTCGTTGCCAGGGCTAATTTGGATAGAGCTTATTTTATTCTCAGCTGTCAGTCTTATTGACGCAGTTTAACAGATTCACTATTAATGAAGGACGTTTCTGGTCACATGTTCTCTAAACAATAGTTTTGGACATCAATTTTTCTTTAAAACTGGAGGTTGCCTACCCCACAGACTAAGATTTTCTTACATATTTTAATTTTTAAGATTTAGTGTCAGTAGATCTTTATTATTTGATAAAATCTAGGTGGTTGGTAATATGCCTGACGTTACTTCAACATAGCTGTCATATTAGTTCAACTTTAACAACTAGTTATCATTTTGTATTAGTTAAAACGAGTAAAATTCGCAGAAATTTGCCGAATATGGAAGTCTATTCTACAGCAGAAAGAATTGTTACGTAATTTTATTAATTGGTGAATGCAGTGTGCAATCACCAATTAGTAGAATGGTTAGTTGTTTCTGATTTAACTAGTCTTGATTTTTTATGGGGATATATTAAGGCTGTGTATACAAGACTTGCCCAAGATTTGGGGTACAGTAGTCGACATCATGGGAGAAAGGATTGGTGGCTGCTTTTCGAAATGTTGTAAATTAACAAATAACATATCACAACCACCAATCAAACCACTTTATCAAAAAATAAAGATATGCTGACACTGAATCATAAAAATGAGAATATCTAGGAAATATTTGTCTAAGAGGTAGGGAACCTTAAAAATATGTTGAATACATATGAACTCTCCATTGAATATAGGAATAATATATTGGGTACTTTATTTAATATAAAAGAGTAACTTTTAAATGTGATCACTGTTCAAAATTAATTTTATCTTCCCTGTATATATATTAAATAATAATATAAGACCCTGCTTTTAGGTCAAATAATAATTACAATAGTACAATGGTGATTTAAGTAGCCTTTATTGGAATTTAAAATTTATTCTTTATTTTCTGAAAATGTCAAATATGTCAATAACCTCTCAAAAATGAAACTCACCTATATGTTTCTCCTTGAATTCTAAAATGGATTAATCACAACTTTGATGCGTAACTTTTTTTGGGGACACTTGTAGAACAATATATTTTTAAGAAATGCTTTCAAATAAACTACATAAGCTCCCAATATTTCATTTCAAGACAAACTACAGTGCTCCTTGAAACATCCGCGTCGCACGATGGGGTATTAGCATGAAAAAGGTGATCGAAATTCGAAAAAGCAAATGTGTTTAAGATTTCCCAAAAAAAGATAAATGATAAGTTAAATCATGTCTGCCATGAATGGCGTTGCTATGGGTGTGTTCAGTTGCATTCATATGTTTCAACGAAACGTCAAAGTTGTTACTTCTCACAGATAAGAGGTAAATGGCCAAATTTTATGTTTAAAATTATAAATTGTTGTTGTTCTTGTGCTCTTTTAACGTTTATATTATTGTTTTGATTGAAAATGGCTCAGCAAGCTGCAGGTATGTATTCTACAAAAACGTATTATCTATTTTGATATTCTCTACACTAACGATTTTTTTTGCAACTAAAAGTTAGGCGTTCAGAAAATTTGATTAAATTTGTGACATTTTTATTATACTTAGAGATTTAGTTGCGCATTTCGAAGAATTTAGTATATTGTCTATATACGTTTTACTTACTAAACATTGGACTTTCATACAGTAAAATAAAATACTGCGACTTTGCTGATAAAATGAGAAAAACATTCTTGGTTTCCTCTAATTTGCCAATCAGTGATATACTAATGCGAGGTGTAAACCGCGATGGCATTGTTGTGTACAAAGCGATCGCATTAGTGCCATTACCAGTATAGCACAATTTGGCATTAGTAGCGACTTTAGTGATATGGGCATTGCTCGCGGATCAGTCGTAGCATTAGTAGTATTAGTTGCGATATTACTACTGGCATTAGTGGCATTGACCGTGGAAACACTGGAACAGTGATTTTTCTTTCTTTTTTTTGGAATCGACGAATTATCCTTTATTTTGTTCATATTATTTCCTCTTCAATTGAAAATAGCAATAAACAAATTTCGATCAACTATCTGTGTCAAATACCCCACTGTGCGTCGTATGAGAGGCGCCACCCTGTATATTTGAGAAAGAAATTAATACATATTTCTAACTTTTTATAGCTTTGCGAAGTCAAATATAAATCAGTTTCAACAACAGCGAGAAGAATATGGAGAAACAGTAATGTTAATCCTAAATCAAAATAGTTTTCTGTATTATAATCCAGAGCAACGTAGAATAATTATGCAGGATTACAATGCAGCAGCCATGCGCCTCGATGCACTCTTTCAGTCATAATCCTATAAACTGGAGCGGTCATCTATCACGAGAAAAGAGTTTCGTAAGATAAAGTAAATGTACTTTTGTTGGAGAAGGTTTTGCTTTACAAGCGTAACAAAAAGCTCTAGTTTGCGAGGATATCCACGTTCGCCAGAAACATTTTAAATTTTTTGTTATATCAAAAACGAGTCAAAAATACATTAGACATATATTACACAGGCCGACAAAAAAAAAATTTTTTCGATGTAACACAAAGCTCAATAGGATATTGTGGTAGAATGAACCTATCTAATCACGAAAGTGGCAAAAAAAAAGTCGTAACACGTAAGGTTTTTTTGTTACATTAATAAAACATCATTCAATATTACAATATTCAATATATTAAGATAGCTATTCAAAACATGATTTAAGAACTTCTTAAGCCTATATACCGATTATATTTTATAGTTTACACTCCTCAAACATTACTTATACCTAAAAAGTACAAAAACAATCGAAACGAGATCAAAACATAAACAAAAACTTTTACTTTTTCCTTTTATGAGGGACCGCGTCTTCTCTCTTCAAAAACCAACAGTAATCACCCATCATGGCTGGATCCCATCGTCCTTGATAACGAATTTCCATTGTCCTTATGTCTTGATGGAATCTCTCACCTTGCTCATCACTGACAGCACCCATATTTTCAGGGAAAAATGACAAATGAGAATGGAGAAAGTGAATTTTTAAAGACATTCGGGCACCAAGCGATTTATAAGCATCTAAAAGCTCATTAACCAATTGTTCGTAGTTCGCATCCTTATTGTTTCCCAAAAATCCCCTCACTACACTAACAAATGAGGTCCATGCTCTGAGTTCCTGCCTGGTAAGCGTGTCTGTGAAATTTGTGTCGTCCAACAATTTCCTGATTTGTGGTCCAATAAAAATACCCTCTTTCAATTTGGCATCACTCAACTGGGGAAAGACTTGCCTTAGGTATTTAAATCCATCACCTTCTTTATTCATAGCTTTCACGAAGTTTTTCATGAGGCCAAGTTTGATATGAAGAGGAGGCAGGAGGACGTCTTTGGGGTCTACAAGAGGGATATACTTGACATTTTGGGAACCCGGTTGAAATTCACTTCTTTCTGGCCAAATTTTCTGTACATAATGATGATTTACTGCACGACTGTCCCACAAACAAAGAAAACAGCAATATTTTGTAAATCCTCCCTGAAGTCCCACTAAAATTCCTATAACTTTCAAGTCCCCACATATCTGCCATTTATACCTGTTGTAGTTGATTCTATCTAAAAGCATGCGCATATTTTCATAAGTTTCCTTCATTGTCACTGAATGGGCAACTGGTATAGAGGGTTTTAAATTTCCGTTATGCAATAACACAGCTTTTAGGCTATATTTCGACGAATCTATGAATAAGCGCCACTCACAGGGAGAATGTTCTATAGAAAGTTCCTGCATTAAGCCATCGATATCAGTACATGCACACAACGAATCCTCCATACTGTAGAATGCAGAGAACGGAGCATTTCTTTTTCTAAAAGTGGTGATTTTTGTTTCATTGGCTAACAGATTCCATTCCTTAAGCCGGGATCCAAGAAGTTCTGACTGCTGCTTTGATAACCCCAAGTCACGCACTAAGTCATTCAACTCGCTTTGAACAATCAAATGTGGCTTGTCGGAACCGCCCTCTGGGGTAAAGGTAGGATCAGTACACTGGTCTCCAGAGCTGTTTGATTCAATATCTTCCTTATCTTCCAAAACAATACCTTGCCAGTCTAAGGGCGCGATCGGCACTGGGAGATCTGCACCATGAAGAACAGGTCGTATGGCAGACGGCAAATTGGGATACTCGATCTTGTGCTTTTGTTTTTTGGAAAAACCTTCAGTTTTCGTCAGGCAAAAATAGCAATCGTCAAAATGGTTAGTTGGTTCTCGCCATACCATTGGAACCGCAAATGGCATTTTTTTCCTCTTCCCTTTCATCCACTGCACAAGCGACACGCTACAAGTAAAGCAGCACACATGAGGAGCCCACTGCTTGTCTTGATCTCCAACCAAAACTCCAAAATACTTGAAGTAGGCTTTCTTCACATTTTCAGAAAATGGTCTGGCTTGTGATTGCACCATAAATTCTCCACAAATGTAACAAAATCGATCAGGAGACACTTTACAACTGCGGCGCGTTTGACTTGACATTTTCGTACTATTTATCTACACGCATAGAACAACTCACGTCGAAAATCAACTGAAAACTGAACTCTCTTATGTTTTTCACAATATACTATAGTGCACAAAATGCGTCCCTTTCAATCATCCCATCATAAAATTTACCTGTATGTAAACGAATCTACCTAGACTTAATACCTGACATCTATAAAATTGACTACCTGCAAAAAAGAGGCGTAATTAGGCAACTGAAAAGTGGTACGTGTAGGAGCTTCAGGAGTATTTTTTCTGTTATTAGAAGCATATTTTTATGAAGAAATTCTGCAACTGACTCGTGTTACAAAAATCATGTCGGCCTGTGTTATGTATTGTTTATTTTGCACGGGCGAGTTCATTTCTTTAAATTTTTTATTAGTTTTGCTTTTTTTATGATAGATTATCGTTAAAAATAAAATAAAGGCATTTTTAATTAGAATTAATTCAATTGTTAAAAGCTGTTAAGTGATTTTAAGGTATTTGTGTACTTAGATCTTAGATTATTATCGATTTTGCGATAAAAGAATACCATTTCGCAATTTACTAACGTTAGAAATTTTATTATACAGCGTTTAAGACTTCGTTGCATTATAGAGTTGATTGCTCTTCTATTTTATTGCTAAATTTGGGTAGGTTGAAATGGTTGGGTTTGAAATAGTGAGAATTTAGTTTGCAAGAACTTGCATTTGACGATCTATACAGGGTGAGTCTTAAATAAATGCAAATATATTAGGGGTAGTATATTTCCACCCCAGAAACACGTCTATGAGATTTTTTCTCGAAAAAATTTTTTGGAAGAAAATTTTAGATTTTTTTTTAATTTATCGTTAAAAAACATAACATTTTCAAAATATCGTAACATAGGTAGATTAAATTTACAAGAAAGAAAACCCAAAAGAGATCCAGTGGTTTTTAAATTTCAGAGTAAAATATCTCGGTAATTTGGGACTTATTTGAAAAACGATAAAGAGAATTTGAAGCAAAATAAAATTACACTAAATCACCACAATACACCAAAACACTTTTACTTTTACACTGGACGCGCGTTTCGCTAACCATGTTAGCATCATCAGCAGATGATTATAAACTGACAATTTGAAGGTTAATTATTAACATGATAGATGACATATATTCATTTGTCACTTTTCCTTCCTTCTCTCTAAATTGCAATATTACTTTTTCAGATGCTAATCAGAGGTTTCGGATTCGATGCACCATTATTAATTTTCTTAATTTAAATACGGACCTGATTTTTTTATTTTACCATTAGTGCCTATCTTAACTACAAAATAAATTGCAATTGAAAATTATAGAAATCTACTTGCTTTTTTTGAGTAAATCAGTATTATTTAGACAATTTTAAAACAACACCTTTTAGTGATCACTAACAAAGTTATTATACTTTTTCTATTGGTTAAAAAAAATATTTTTCATACCGTTCTGGAGATTTTTTGGCATCAACTGCCCTATAGCCTCGTTAGTTATTTTACCTACTTGTCAACTCTATTTTATCAGCTTTTTAAAAATAAGCAAATTTCTTTAGTATCACTGACTTTTAAGTGACCCCCATCTTTAGCGTAAATAAAATTAGAACAGTTGAGTTGCGTGGATATCCCAAACCATTCCTTATCAAACTCAAATTTTGTGTCAGAGCTGGCAATGTTTCCACCAGAAATACAATGGTATTCAAAACATACATATAAGCGGATTAAAATACTCAATAATTATTAAAAACATTTTTTTGGATGAAAAATTCGCGTTTATGTATTGAAAATTTATTCGTGCTAAACATAAAAAAAATTAAAACGTTGTATCTTATGTTATAGGGCTTGTTTCTCTCTACAATTTCCTGTCTCACAATGTACTGTTTGTGTCCAGGAAGGGTTCATAGTTTCATAGCAATTGCATTTTCGAAAGAAATCAGTACATATATATTATTTCCTATATTTTTCATTTTATTGATTTTATGGAAAGCACTGTTCATTAAAATGTTGTATCCTATGTTATAGGGCTTGTTTCTCTCAACAACAAAACGATCAGAGCGCATCGTCGCGGCGCATAGCCATACCAGCTAAACTAAATCTCGAACAAGCTGACGGTAACGCCAGCTACATCTCGGACATGTTTTGTGCAACGAAATCGCCCATAAGGTTGCGCATCTTCTTATTGTACGTTATTCGTCCGCAATTAACTTTTACAGTACTCGTTTCAAAATTAATCAATGAACATCTCGCTCATATCGGCTTAAAACGTAAATATTCATTCTGTATTTATACAAAAATAATTAAATAGTTAAAGAAGTTGTTATTCTCTGATACGGATTCCAATGGCGTCCGTACAAATTATCCCGTTAAACTAGTTTTCCGGTCCTCGCGATCTTTTTCCGGAGAATTAATGCGAAACGCAACCCTGAAAGCGTAGTTTTATGACTAATAACCTTTCCTGAATCATGGTTATGTAAATTTCGCAATTTAGGAAACCGTTCCTCTAGCTGGTCGCGTCTGGCATGACTCCAGAGCGAGAAAACGGGACCGACACGATAGCTCTATCCCGCTTTCTTTTTACCTGAAATCGGAAAACGAGAGTTTTAACTTGTGGAAAAGTTTCCCGCGCCATTTGGCGCTGGATTTTTGGCTTCGACTGAATTTAATTTCCAAACTGTATACAATATTCTTGCGGTGATTTTTCATTTGTTAGTAGTTGTAGGTTCCGGTTAGGAATAATTTTCACGAAAAACATAAGAACCTGAGTACCGTTTGTATCTTTCTGTCGGGAAAATTATACGCTCTTCTTTTAGGAACGATATTTTACTTATCTAGTTGTAAATACGTAATATTTTTTATCTACGTCAGTGAGTTAAGAAGTGTTTATGAGTCAACTCACGCATTTTGAGTGAGTTAAGAGCTTCTTAACTCACGCATTTTCATTATCGCACTCCTTGTTTAGATGACTACCAAAGAGATAAAATATTTTGTAAAATATTTGTTTTGCACTAAATTGTAAAAATATGTTATGAGTACCTTTCCATTTCCATAGTTGTGTACTTTTTTTTCGGTGGACCATTTTTCACACTTAGAGTATGTATATTCATAGTTCTGTTTCGATCTTGCTGGAAGCAATCCAGAAATGCCTCTTCTTCAATGTCAGAGGGAATACTTTCCGAATCGCTCATTTTTTAAACTAGTGACATAAATATTATTTACTGTCATATTGACATTGCCATGCATGGTGTTATTTGAACAAAAGTATTAAGGTAATTGATTTTTAGGATAGGTACATAGAGTTAAGAATAATAATTTTTAAAATTCATTGTGTGTTTTTATAGTTAGACGTAGATAAAATATTGTACAATACACGCGAGTTAACTCCATTAAGATACTTGTTTGGTTACACAACTCGTGCTACGCACTCGTTTTGCAAATTTCACACGCGTGTCTTAATGATGCTGTTAACTCACTTGCATCATAAATATCTGTTAATAAATACGTTATGCTTAAATGTAGCTACATAACAAACCAGTAGCTACTTAACACCCCTGTAGCACATCCTGTAACTACGTAACAAAGCAGAATCGGACCTATGTTGATATGAAAAATAAATCTTATTTTTATGTGAGGAATCTCCCCACGAGAGATGGAACATGTTTTTTGGAACACCCTTTATTGAAAGAGAAATCTAAAATACTGTCTCAATGGATTTTTTAATTATCTGTTACTATCGTAAGGAATAGACAAGCTGAGCAAATTAGACAAAGAAAATGAAGTAACTAATGACTAGCTAACGCAAAAAGAAATGATCTTGCTAGAAAAGGAGCGAACACTCCACTAATTGGACCAGAACCGTTCTGTTTCCCAAAGTAGAAACGAACTTAAAACGAAACTCAAGAACCTGGAAGATTTCATCCATAACCTGGAATGGGAATCTTCCAACGGTTAGGACACTGTATACTCAATGAACACCTCAGTAGAATGAAAGCATTGCGAAGAAACAAAAAGTGTTGAAATACCTGATCACTGATTGCGCCGAGACGACAACCATTCGTGCCATAAATTATGGTAAAATTGATATCTATCGGGAGTTAAAATCGTCTCTGTAAAAGCGTCTTAGATACTGACTTTTATCAAAGCCCTGAGACCCTATGATAATTTGTAACTCAAGAAACGGGGACACAATAGATCTATAAAGTGGCGATCTGAAAAGAGTTATTTACCAGATTACTGGAAATATCTAGACGTAAGAAAATTTTCATCTATCTTTGAAAAAGTTCGTTTATATAATGACGTTAAATTCATTGTAAGACATAGGACAAAATACACCTCTTATTTGATTTCTTCTTGACGTTTCCCCACTGAGATTATCATTTACTTCCTTTTAGGCAAATCTGGAACCGGGAAACATATTCTCCAAACGTCTCAAAAACAAAAATGCGCTTTCCTATTCGTTTCCGCTACGATTCGATTGTATCGCTTTAAAGGAAAGCCCTTTTTCCTCGGGATAGTTGCGATGAAGTATCCGGCATAAGGAAATTTCCTGGCGGAAGAGCGAGCGAACGTACACATCTCTATAAACACCTTATTTCCTTCCATCAAATCCAGCTGGGGCGGGCAAAACCGAATACTCAATTTATATACAAGGATACCGGGTCAATTTGATTCTAATCTCGCTTTCAGTATGGAAAATTAGAAATTGAACTTGAATATATAGGAACTATTTGAAAATACCGGCATTGCAAGAATATGTCACCTTTATTTAAACGCGTATAAAAGGAAAATATAAAGGGACTTTACATCTGGCCTATAATTTTTCTGTCATATTTGGTGAAGGAAATGTAATGTATGTAAACAATATATTCTAATTCCATTATTTATATTACCATAAAATTACTAATAATGTGTAAGAAATATGACTTTAACAATTGAATAAGGTTAATAAGTATGTAATATGATTAAATTTCATATGGGAGATCAAAATAAAAGTGCAATTATGTATTATCTTTATTTCTTTAGGGGAATATGTAATATAAAAGATTATTTCTATGTATAATACTTATACGAGAATCATGATTTTTTCATTTCTGAAAACCAAAAAATTAATATGTTTTATGTAAATCCATCTGCCAAACAGAAATACCGCCTAAATTTACTTTGTTTTCAAGTCGAGCCATGACATTTCAAATAACCTTTACCGTAGTATAACGTGTAATATAGAAAAATTGTCTCGTTTTTCTGTAGTTTCTTTTTGTATGCGGAATACAGCTAGGAAACCCGTCAAGCAACGCATTGGAATTGAATTAGAAACGGCTGCTACAAATTCTGTTCATCCTCGCCAAAATAATAATATACTTTATTTTCCGTAACGACTAGAGTCTGTTGTACATTCTGCAGAGTAAATTGAAAATAACTATCTCGATTTCTACATAGCGCTGTTGCATAGTTTATAAACTTCATTTGACATTGATATATCTTTTAAAATTGTTTTTATATTGCTTAATATTCAAACGAAGAGAAACGACTATATGTTTATTATTTTATCATTCTGTTCATTTTAATGAAGGAACGACGAAATAAATTTATGATGAAGAAAAGTCGTATATTAATTATTGAAAATATGATAAAACTTAAAATTGCACTTACTAGATTATTTTGCGACTTTAAATCAATTTATTATGTCATAAAATCTTAAACTTAACGCAAACAATTAGTACGGTCTCATTTCAAATGCAAAAGCCAGAGAAAAGGAATTAAAACTATACTCTTTATTAAGCAGAGAAGTTTTTGGACCTATTTGGATGCGAAGCGTTTTTTTTTATTTTTCTAACTTTTTCCAATTATGAACGTATTCTTTTGGTGAAACGATAGAATAGAACAAATGACTAGGATGTCTAATGGGTGTCGACAAATATAGAAAAGTTTTAAGTATCGGCATCGCACTGAACTCCAGAAACTTTAATTGTTCGAACGTTTCTTGAATTCCGACGCTGAAAATAAAACTTGCTGGATTGCGTCCGTTGTCTAGTTGCACGCTTATGGTTCTTTTTGTTTCTCTTTGTCCAACATGACTGGATATATTATACTATCGAAGTAAATTGTTCTGCACAATTTCTTTGTGTACGATACAGCTTTCGTTATTTTTGACAGCTTTAATTACGGCAAGGGTACGTTTTTGTATTGAAAAATAAAAGGAAACAATGAAAAGCTGCATCAGGTGCATTTTCCGTAAAACAGATAATTAGAGAACAATTTAATTAAGCTGTCAATTATCTGCGAGGAATTTCATAAACGCATTTTTGTACGGCCGAAATATCGATTAGAGGAAGATAAATTGTGTATTTGTGCCACGATCAGTTATTTATTTTGGACAAGTAAATAAAATACAGTTCTAAGTTACTTTCAGAATTGTTAATATTTAAAGTTGTGTATTGTAAATACTAGGTATTGATATTTTTTGTAGTGGAAAATTGAAATAATGGACAGAAACTAGTCCACCGTTTTTAGAATGGAGTCTTATAGATTCTTGAAATGCTATACTTAGTAAAAACAATTTTAGTTTGTATTATGATGCTTGGACATTATGCCCACATGGTCTGCAATATTTGACTTCATTGGTTCAGTTCTTTATGTATGATTTTTTTTCAAGTTTGTCAAGTCGAGCATTTAGGGGTTCACAGAGTGCCTAGTAGATGCATACCCAAACACTCACAGCTGTAATAATATCACATAATAGTCTAATATAAAAGGTTATTTATTCTCATTTCAATAATTAAAATTTATTTATGTAAAATGTAAAATTAAACCTGACTTTGATGATGATTTATAATATCGCATTCCTTGATACCTATCGTAATAGATTTTCGATAAGCTCATTGTGAAATGGCCATCTATTTTAACAAATAGTCCGCCTACAGCACGAATACAAAAATATGTCGTTTATTTTTGACGGGGATTGGAAAAATAAAGACATAATCTCCATAACGTAATGCAGCATTACAATTGTTCATAAAAGAATAAATCTGCTGATACGCTTTTATATCGTTGTTATTAATGCAAGCTTTGATTAATAACTGCATTCAAAATTTATGGATGCGTTTTTTATTGTTCTTAACTGTCACTGTTTCAAAATAATATTTGTTTTGTATGAATAACTGTATTTATTTGTGTATCATAGTTCTAAAAGGGAAACTAGCAAAAATTACAGGCCGGGCAGCTAATATCCAGTAAGTAATTAATCTTCAGCTAACTTATTCTATTACAGATATATTTAAAAAAAGCATATACTTATTTCTCTTTAAATTCTTTTCAGCCTACCAATAGCTGAGAACTAAAAATTTCTCAGTGTTCACAGGTTGAAGACGTTTGCATTCTTGGTGAACAGCAAACAGGATTTTCTTTGAGACTTTCTCGTGAATTTTCTTGTTTGTAACGTACCATCAGCTAAGGTTATTGGTATTTTATTTCGCAATGTTTTTATCATATTAATATTGTTTTTGGCGATACATAGATTTGTTTATCATATATATTTTTCACCACAGCTATGCATCTAAAGTCAGCAACACAGCTTGAATGTTGGGGTATTTATCTGTGTATTTTGAAACAACACAAAATAAATAATTTATAATTTTTATTAATGTCTAATGATAATTAGGTTATTTGCTGCTTAACTTATATGGCTATTTATTTTTACAAAGAAAATATAGATAAATAGAACAATATCCACTGACAATACCTACTAGAATCTATTAACGTCACAATCCTGCCTGGTGTTTTCTTTGGGAAAGATTTTAGAAAATCCCTCAATGTTCCTTTTGGACAGAAAATTGTTTTCAAAGGGTCGAGGATCTAATTCAATTTTTCTCGAGAATTAATTGAAAACAAACTTTAGAGCTACGTTTTTACGATTTTAATGTCGACCGTTTTGCTCGGAGGTCTTTTGAAAAGAAAGGACGGAATTTATTGCTTTGGAAAAATATGAAAAGGCTTTGTAAAGGGAAAATAAGACAGTCAATAGGTAGAACTAGACAGCGAGCTACTTTATTGGAGTGGTACAGTTTTCTAATAAAGGAAATTGTAAATTTCGTCTAAGCTACATTTTTAGTCACAATATAAATATTCTAATATCAACATAGTGAGATTTTTATATTCTAAAAAACATATTTTATTATAACTGTACCAATTAGAGTTAATTGGCTAATATTGTGATTTTTGGTTTAAATTATTAATGTCATATTTTGATGTAGTCATTTAAATTCAACAACATTTTTTTATTCATCTAAGTACTATAAATAGAAATATTCTATAAAGTTGACACAGTTTAAAGTATATTATAATCTTTTGATGATAATATATTTAACTCTTAAGTAACCGTTTTCCCATTTTGGTCACTTCAAAGTCGGATATTATTTCTTGTCAAGCGGTCGCGTTCATCTTACTACCGGCGGGCATGGTCACTACACTTGAAAGTCAAAGAGATATGCTTGTACAAGTTTCGCCAAAGTGCTTTTAACACAGATCAAGAGATAAGAGCGAATTAGTCCCTATGTATCTAGCACAAAGTTAATAGAGAATTGGACTTTTATCTCCCTTTGTACTGTCCCGTATTTATTTTAGATTAAGTGCCCCATTTTACTTGTTAATTAATACTTCATAAAATTCCTAATTAGAACGGGAACCGGGGACATAGAAATCACATGTAAATTGAAATTACATATCTTTCTTTAATATCAGACTTTTTGAAGAAGCGTTAGAGTTGTACTTTTGTCGAGAATTTTGTTTTATTTGGAATAGGTATTTAAATGTTATTTGCCTAGAATCTACCTTGTAAAAAATGATAATACGGCCCATTGAAAGCTACAATTAAAATACCAGCAAAAATATAATTTTATCCTTAATTCGATGTCACATATTATTTACAAGAATTTCTGTGGCTTAGAAAGGGTGGTTATTTTTTTTTTCTGAATGGGAGTTACCATCTACAAAATGATTAGTTGAACTGCGAATAGTATTCGCGGTGTATGACTCGCGCGTTTGCTGTTCATTACTCGATCACTCGCAGGGCTCGCTCATACCACATACATACACAACAATTCAAGGGATAATCAAAATATTTATAACACAAGGAACTTTATTAAACTATACTACGAGTAATTAATAAAATGTTTAAAGCCAACCAACTCTATTCACAGCCAAACAATACCCCAAATTATTGTAAAATTCACGCCTCACAATACAAAGCTGATGTTCATCTAAATTTCTGTATTTAATATGCCCATAAAGACGGTTTTGAGTGTACTTCACTGGAAGAAGTCGTTCGGCGCAAGATTCTGTGGTCTTTTCCTATTGTATCTCAGCTGTCATAATAGAGTCAACGTTTTCCTTTTTTCCAATATATAAAAGAATGTTCAAGTTATTGTTGTTTTCTTCTTGTTCATCATTTTTGTCGTCACACTACCATGTTCTTAATACCGTATTTTTGGTTTTAAACCTCTGGTTTATGCTTTTAAACTGTTGACTTATTCGGTACAGGGCTGTCCGGAGACTGAGCTGCAAACATAATATCTAACACACCTTTCCAAAAAAGTCTAATACAACATTTGCATAAAATTATCTGGAAAGATAATATTTCACCTTTTCAAAATTTGCATTGTATTTCCTGAATGTCCCGTGTTGCTAGCAATGGTAGGTTAGGTCACCAGTTCTCCATAAACGTCTAATCTACCATCGTCGTGAATCACGCTGTTTAAAGTATTACTTGCTAATGAAAAATACAAAATTAAAGTTGAGAAAATCATAAGGTGAGAGAATGTTTTCTTAATTTTTATGTATCAATTTCACGAATTTTGGAAAACAATACTGGAAAATTATCTTACTCCCAATGTACCGTTTTTGTTACTGTTTCATATCTAACGCTGTTTTTTTACCTTTAATAAAAATCTCTATTTCAATAAGAGACACACAGACCTGAACCCCAATCTTCATTTGTAAAGCGCTCTGTTTCAATTTCCTTTTGCGGTGTATCTTAATTCGAAAAGCCGACAAACGAACGAAGCAAAAACAACAACAGCAGGAGCAAAAAAACATTTAACCAATTTGTAAAAGCACCTAAGATCGTGCCTTACATTTTACCTTTTTTTGTTCTCTTGAGTGCAAACGTTTTACTACCCCATCCTTTCGTAATTTCCCACATCTACGGCATTCCTCAGATGTAAGCGGTCTCTTTATTTAGCTGGATAAGACACGTAACTAACGGCCAGAGATAAGAGCTCATTATTTTTACTAGAGCTCTGCTTCTCGCCCTTATCTATCCGACGCTGTTTTTTTTTAAATCTGCTTTAAAACACTTTTATAAGTTTTAATTTATAGCCTGATCGGATTAGAGTTCTAGTAAACAAATGATTTATTAAGTTATAGGTAAGCGTAGTTTCGTTTTTATTTTTTGAAGCTCAGAAATAATCTCTAATAACTTGAGCTATTCGCTTGAGGTTTCAGTTTTTTAATTCAGATTAACAGAAACTTTACTTCAGATTAAAATAAAGTTTTGTATATTTTGGATATAAATTTTAAGGCCATAAAAAATATTTATTAAGTCATGTTACAATTGAGGGTTGGAACCTTTGGTGTTACACAGCAAAATAAAACACTAAATCACCACAATACACCAAAACACTTTTACTTTTACACTGGACGCGCGTTTCTCTAACCATGTTAGCATCATCAGCAGATGATTATAAACTAAGATACAATCTACAATTGGAGCGTGTATATACTCGCTCAGTGGGCACAGAGTGGGCGTGGCAAGATCTAGCCAACCGAGTTAGAACCCACCGAGCGTAACAGTTAGATTTCCGCCACTAGAGCAGTAGGAACAAAGAACTTGAAGGAATTAGACCGTTGTCTCTGTTCATACTATCTTTACATTTATTAATTCTGATGCTTTCATATGCATCTAATTACCTTCACTAGTTGATAAAATAATTAGAAAACGTAGGTATAGGTTAATGATTTCTGAAAATTCGACTTTTCAAGTGGAGAAAGATACGTCAAAATATTTTTCAATACCGTTTGATAGACAGTTATCCAATGTTATAACTTAACGTTATAACAATGTATTTTATTTAAAATATATAAATCTAGTTAAACTTTATACTCTGTATTCTTCTTAACGGATAATACTGTTTAGATTTTGTCTATGTAATTACTAATGTTATTATTTTATGAAAATATAAACAAGTCTATTCATGATAATTATAATTCTTCATAGAGATGAAATATTTTGATTTTTTCTCGGTGAGTCAAATAAGTGCAAGGTCTGGTAGATCTCGCTAAAAGAAACATATTTTTTCTGCCGTTTTTCAGAGAAGTCTAAAATAACCGAGTTAATTTATTTTGAAAATTAAAAGAAATATTTTTTGCTTAAATTTTGAGAACCACTGAATCTTTTCTGGGTTTTCTTTCTTGTAAATTTAATCTACTACCTATGTAGCCTTATTATCAAAGTATTATGTCTATTAACTAAAGTTTAAAAAAAATCCAATTTTTTTTCGCGAAAAATCTCATAGACGCATTTATGGAGTCGAAACACCAAAAAATTTTTAGAGGTAGTATATTTCGATTTAATTTATATTTTTAAGTTATTGAAGACTCGCCTTGTATATGGAACACGAATTATTTTTTCATTAACTGTTATGTATTTTTTACATAAACATAGTTTCATATTTTTTACATCTTTTTTTGGAATCTGTACTTGAATATCAGTATCTGAATGAATATATATTTACAGTTTTGTTTTCGCATTTTAGAATATTTCATTTTTTCCAATTTTACTAAGTATTATTACTCAAAAAGTTTCTAGTTAAAATTCTTTCGAAATGAAGTGAAATTATATTAAACTTGCTAAAATTGTTATTAAAAACAGCATATTTTCCGAAGAGTAAGAGGCGCTTGAAAATTTAAATTAATTTTGTTTAGTTGTATATAAATTTCAGCAGTAGCCGCTTTCAATAGAATGATTTAATTATAATTTCTCGTGAGTTTTCTCGTGAATGGCTGGCTAAATTGCGCAGAAAATCTTAAAATTGACAAATTGAGACTTTCTCGTCGAGATTTTCTTTCTTCTCGTTATATAACTGTTGATCTAGCCTTTTAGTTTAAACTTATTATCTTTTTTTTTAAATAGCATTTTATTACTATTTGATAACTAGTTTACTTTTTTTAACTTTTGTTGTAATTTATTTTGTTCGAGTTTTACTAATGAAAAATAAATTGTTTTCTTCAACCTTTCAAATTTGGTTAAGTTTGGTTTAATATTGGTGCATCTTTTCCTATCATATTCAAAAATTCTTCGTTCATTTCTAAAAAATAAAATAATTATTTTTTGTAAACACCATTGCGTTAATCCACGGACACTAATTGTCATCTATGTTTTACTAATAAACAAATTTGCCTAACGGGAAATATATCTCTTCCAGTCTGAAGCAAAAAGAATAAAGAAAAAAACTATTTAGAATATCTCAATGCAACTATTCGAGATCACCTTTTTAGGGCGAATATTTTTTTCTGTTAAATTAATATTTTGTAAATTAATATACCGCGCCGATGTAGGAACTTGGTAACATTTTGATAGTTGCCACTTGAAAGCTCGTGAAACAACAAAAAGGGGGCTCTCCTAACACAAATTAAGCGAAGGCGCGTTAGACCAAGGAAACTTTGAATAACTTTATTCTTGTCTTAACACAGAGTTCCAAATTGTTTACCCTCAATTTTTAACGAAGTTCTAAGTCTTTTAATTAAATTTTTCGCGCTTGTGTGCTGAACAAATACGTATTTTCAAATTTAAATTTCAATAGACGTTGAAATCTTCTGTAAATTTGATAAATATACTTATCGTATATTTGAAAAATATTTTCATAAAAAATCCACAATGCATTAATAAATTATACTTATCAAAAGTTAATTAAAGGCGAAATAAAATAAAAATGGTGTTCTCAAAATTCGTGATGTTTACATTATTAAATTATTGTTTAAAAATAATGTAAATTCAAATAATATTCTTTACGTTTGAATTTTTAACTTAATATTTCAAAAATCTCAATATAACTTACCAAAAACTAGATATTTGTTATTCTATTTGCAGGGTCTTAAATATGTGCATATATTTTTAGGGCTGGTAGATCTCGACAAAAGAAGTATATTTTCTCTTTGCCGTTTTTGAAATATGGCCAGAATAGCCATTTTATTTTACTTTGAAATTAAAAAAAAAATTGACAATTATCTAAAAATTAACAAAAATCTATAAGAAATTTCGAAAATTTTTCAATTTTTTTATATTTTTTGTTTTGAAAAAAACCTAAAGACGTTAAAAATAAAAATGAAATTAAATAGGTACAAATATTTATTATATATTTATTTATCATATACAGGGTGAGACCTAAATAAATGCAAATGTTTTCAGGGCTGGTAGATCTCGATAAAACAAACATAATTTCTCTTTACCGTTTTTAAACAAATTAACATAATAAATAAAAAATATTAGAAATATGTTGCCCAACCCAATCATGTATATCAATAATTGTTAAAAAGCTCTAACTAAATTTTCTCTGTATACCGGGTGCGTCTCAAAAGTGGCTCACCCCTATAACTTTTTTAATTTTTCAGATAGAAAATTGAGATTTGGTATGTTAGTATATGACATAAATTATTATTGAGTGACGTATTCAATTGTTTTCTGTCACTCCCTGTTTCGCGTGGAATTACTACAATTTTTGATTTTTAAATGGTACCCTCGGTTTATTGTTGCTTTATTCGATAGAAAATGATACTCTGAATAGAATGGCTTATCATATGTCAACTTTGAAATTTTCGAATATGGTTTATTTGAAATTGTAACATGCGGTTCATAACGACAATTTGACTTTGAAATACCAAGTTTGTGGTACCAAATTATTCGTACAAAAATGCTTTTTCCAAATATGCTAATGAGCCACCCTCGTTCCATTTGAAAAAATTGAGATATGATTAAAAATACGATTTGGTACGATACGACAAGACACGAATAACATTAGTCGATCAAATCTATTTTAGCAAGGCTCCTTGATTAAAAATTGGTGTTTTAAACATAGCCATGGCACTCTAGATTGAAATTTAAAATTCAATTTTGTTTTAAGCAAAAATGTCAAAAGTTGACATATTATATGTCATTCTATTCAGAATCTCATTTTCTATCGAATGAAGTAAAAAAATACCGAGGGTGCCATTTAAAAATCAAAAGTTGTGGTAATTTCCGGTGAAACAGGAAGTGACCGAAAACAATTGAATACGTCAATCGATCCTAATTTATGTCATATACTAACATACCAAATCTCGTTTTTTTATCTGAAAAAATAAAAAAGTTATAGGGGGTGAGCCACTTTTGAGACGTATCCGGTAGAGTAAGGAATTTACTAAACTTTATGAATTTTAAATTAGAGTTATTAGTACTTAGTATTTCTGGTTTCATAAATATTAATTGCTTATATCAGACTCTAAAGTTTCGATGCGCCAAAGCGTGTCTTTTAGAGCCTGTACCCTTTTATATCTGAACAAATTTGCCAAGTAAATTCTGAAAAAACTTTAGCACTACTTTACAGTTCGACAAACTTTGTATATGAAATGTTTCATAGAGAGAATTTATTGTCCCCACCAACTAAATTAATTAATTTAAGTTCTTCGAGATAGATTGTTTCAAACTTCGTTAGTGCACTCTGCGTTCTATCAATTAAAGCGTATTTTCCCCATTTCATGCATAAATTGCCTAAAGTTTAATATACATTTTTTCTTTGTTTCAGGTAAGAACTATTATAACTCACCGAGAACGAAATAAAGAGCGCCGACGAGAAAAAGTAAGTGTTATTATTTATAGAGCAATTTCAAGAGGCATGTTATTATAAAGCTCTAATGGAAACTTGCTTGTTTCTTGCAAGAAAATTAATAGGTCTTTAGAGATAAGATCAACAATGAGGTTTTAAAATTTATGGCAGCTATTTCTGGCGACAACAGCTTTACAGCGACCGAAACAAAAAGCTCGCTTAACTGCGAATAGACAAATGGCAAGCAATCTTAGCTCTACTGCAAAATATGAACTAGACGCAGCATCTTTTTGCTTTTTGTTTCCGCCAATTTCAATGTTATAGCACATTGCTGCCGCCTAGCGCCATCTCTGTGAAAACGACGGAACTAAAGTAATATCGATTTAGTCAGATTTGGCGGAATACAGATTTCGACGAAATGGTTGGTGAATCAATAACGTTCGTGTATGGACCAACTACGCCCTCTGTTAGGATAGAAGCAAAGCAACATTTACTGATCGGGATAAATATTTTCTTTGCTATTAAAATATCAGGTTTCTGTAATAATACGTGTTATTGAATTTCGATACACATTAAACTTATTTTAGTATGTTACAAAATTTCTAGATAGCGTTTTGTGCAATATTTGACTAGAGATCTGTTTCTTATTATTAGAAGAACTATTATAATAATAGTATAACTATTGACAAACATTTCAACTTTCTTTATAATTAATTAATCTGAATTGAATATATTATTATAATCAAAATATTAAAAATTTCATTACTTTTTCTTATTGCTCTTATTCTCATCTTGTTCTATTATTTTCTTAGATATTTACAAAGACATGACTAGTATTTTTATCATAATTCATTAGTATGTGATAAGCATTTATTTACTCATTTTTAGAAAATTTGAGGTAGTTCACTAAATTTATGTACAGATTTGTTTAATTTTTTATTCTATTTCTAATTTCATTGTTTATGGTTACCAATAAGTGATTATGAGTAAATATATCCACAAGTAACAACTGTTACATTGAAAACGCAGCCGAAAATATATTTTTTTAAAAATACGTACACATTATTAAAAATTCTCGCTGTCAATAAATGTGTTTATAAAATTGAAATTGGGAAATTATACAGGGTGTTTCAAAATTCCTCATGCATAAATAAGATATATTTTAACGTATGTCCGATTCTGCTTTGTTTCATAGCTACAAAGGGTTAAAATCTTCATTTTTTTCGATTTATTATAATTTCTTTAAGCGCTTTTAGCGATTCGAAGAGGGTAAATGTTACTATAAAGTACGACATATTTTACTGCTAAAAATGTGTCAACAGATTTACCAGGGACGTGCATATGGGATATCACTGGAATAATTTTCAAGACAAAAAAACAATTTTGACTTTTTTGCCTTGTTTACAAAGAACCGTCTATAACTTGTATAGACCGTCCGAAAATTATAATAAATCGAAAAAAAGAAGACTTTAACTCATTTTGCATAAATGTATTAATAAAACAAATATTTATTTAAAAAAGTATAGAAAACTGCTTCAAGTACTTAGAGTGAAAATCAGTTAAGTTTAATGAATATGTGATTAAATAATATGATTCCTGTTCCTTCTTGGGTTTTTTTATTATGTATTTCTGAATAGAATTAATGGACAATTTATATAATTAAGTCAGTAGTTAGAACCATCATTCTGTACTCCATCGCGATGGTAATGCCTCAAATTAATCTTCTAGAAGCGATATTTAAGGAAAGTAGGCTTTTCTTAAAGAACTCTGAAAAAACGCCTCCTTGCGTGACTTTCACTTACTAATAGGGCCATTTCTCTTTCTTAAAAAGGCGCAAAAAAACGGAACGTGATGGATTTAATCAATTTAGGCCGTTTAACTAATGTGAAAAACGTTCCACTCAATCTACTTTTATTTTCGATTTTTGTCTAAATTTTTTGACCCTTGTGTTTTTTAAGATGCTTTTAAAATATTAGAGCTTAATGTTTGTAAAATATAAAATATAATTTTTAAGTTGTCTTTAATGAGGTACAGAAAGGGTTTTCTAACAGTAATTTTTACGAAATATTACACGAATTTAGTCTACAATTAAATTAATAAAACTAGTTCTACAAGAGGAGAATAGCAAAAGCCGTATCTATTGAGATGTGCATTGCGTACGTGCTTTCTTCTGAATATTTTATTTCTTGTCTATTTTAGGATACGTGGCTGTATTTTATTTAGTTTATTTATGAAACAATTCTATTTCTGAGGAAAAAAATTGTAAAAAATATTTAAAATTATATTGGAAAATAAAATACGAGGAAGTGTTATATAGTTAAGTAATATTCTTAAAAAACGAAAAATAATGTTGAAACGTTGTTGGTAATATCATAAGATTGAAAAAATGCTAAAGCTGGCTAAGAAATGACAGCAATCCTCAGTTCCAGGTAAATGGCTTATACTGGGGTGGTGCATAGTCTTTGAAAGCATAGGAAATCGCATGCAAATTTTAAACCGTTCAAATAATGGATCTCCTGTTGATTTTATAGTTAAGTCGTAGATAAACATTCGAAACTTTTTAAGATCATAAAATATTGGAAATTAAATTTTATGTAGAAAAAATTAAGGAAATAATGACAATAACTGACGTTCTATTTTAGTTCATCTTGTGGAAAATAGGACATCTGTGTACAACCAAAATTACAACTGATGTAATAAAATTGTAAGTCTAAGCAACAGAATAATAGCAACTTTTAGTTCCCGATCATTTAATGTATTTTAGCCTTGTTATTATTACTCTTGAAATATTTCCAAATCGTTTGTAACATAAAAATTATGTATTCTAGTAAATCATAATTAATTAATCTATCCTATTGTCTCTGAAAATTATTTCTGAAGGGTGAAAATTTGCAAGGTAATAGTGAAAACAATATATTTATTAATGAAAACAGTCAGACTCGTCGATAATAGAACCCCGGCAGTCAGCAGCTGATGGAAAAGCTTCATAAAACTCTTGCATGTTTTTGCATCCGGCTCTTGGACTAATGGTATTACATTTTTAAATAATTTATGATTTTTCACTGTTATACGCTGTTAAAATCTTGCAAATTCAAATTTGCATTCCTATTCAATCATTTCAAACATACAAAAACATACAAAGAAGAACCTGTCCGTTATAACTATACATCGGAACATGTCATAATTAGAACGCTAGTTTGACTAATAACATGATTATGATGAAGCCGGATATACGCCTTGCTGCCAGCAGAAATTAAAGACAATACGGCACAACGGACCAGTGAATGTAGCGAGGGAAACAACAACTGACAGATATTGGAACGTTCCATGACTACGGCCGCAGCAGCTACAAGTTTCATTGTTTATGACGAAGTCGAAATAGCGAGCCGTGTTTTGAATAATCACGTGTGGCAGTAGTGGTGACGTGTCACGTGACCGTATCTAGGGTGATGTCGACTGAAACTCAGTGATACAAAAGGAACACCTTACTTTTTCGTTTAATTAATCAATTGAAATCAATGTGGCACAGCTTATATTTTGTAATTGTTTAATTTAAAATGTTTCTATTAAATTATAAAAAATGTTAATTTTATAGATCAGTTATTAAGGACAACGATATACTTATAATGGCTCTTTTTCACTATTGATATTTTTTGATTAGCCATTGTTTATTAATTAGTGATGAGTATTTATTTTATTTATCTGTGATTATATTTTGGTGGTTGTTTCCATCTATACCGGGTGGTGTATCGTCGTTGGAGACAGAGAAATTTCCACGAAAATTTTGAACGTTTGATGTAAACATACTCTAATTTGTCAACTTATGATTTTATTCTTGTTAAGTACCTATAATTAGTGTACCCAAAATGTATTTTGTATCTCGTGAGTAAGAGTCGATTTAGACACTCGCCAAGTCTGTAGGCTATTGGTCATGATATGACCGATAACCGCGGTTCGGATTCCGCGTAAACAAAGTAGGCCCCGTCCAGATTAACCTTAGCAGCAGAAGAGAGACGTTTTAATTTAACTTTAAATGCATATGGTAATTTAAAACTTGTTCAAATTAGACGAAAACCTAACGTCTAGAAAACACATTTTGACGTTCACAAAATCACAGGTTAACAACTTAAAGTATGCTGGCATTTGCCCGGTTTTGCATTGTTAGGCACTTGTTTAGTTCCGATTTAAAAATAGGTATAGTTTTTCTTAAATTAATTAAAAAACCAGCCTATTCAAAATTGTTCAATTTTGGCATGTGTATTCAACATTCGCAGGCCTTTAAAAGTATATAAGCAAAAATCTAAATCAGTATTTTAAATTTGTATTTGTTTTTCAAAAAATGGAACATCATTTTTTTATGAAGCGATATTAATACATTTTATACTGTACGTATGTTTATACAAGAAATATGTAGTTAGTTTACTCTAAGTAAATATTAAACATTAAAATCATGTTTTTCGATACTTTTTCTCTAAAAATGTATTTTACATGGAATTATTCTGAAATGAAAAAAACAAAATGGTTTTTTCATATCCTTTATCAGTTATATTTTAAACTTATTAAATAAAACTCAAAAATAATTTAAATTTTTCTAAAATATTTAAAATATAAATATTCAATTTATTCGCTGATGTTTTAAACAATTCTAGCATGTTATTTGCAAGCAATTATTATTTGAATGTTGCAGATGAATTTAACGTTTTCCCAAATATTTTAAAATAACAAAATCATGATGATTTATATTTTGCAGGAAAATAGAAGTTACATGTTATTTTACTAAATCGACTATAAAAATTTAATTATTTCTTTTAAAGTTGATTTTTTTTAAATGTCGATTTAAAGAAATCTGATATTTTAAAAATATCAATTATTATTATGATTCACTATAATTAATTTTTTTTTTCAAACGTCAAAAAGTATTAATTTTTGCGACGTGATTGGCAATATAAAAATGTCATTTTAACGCCTAGGCATAAAAGTAAAGCACTTTTACGCTTAAGCATAAAAGTACGAAAATGCATTATTAAACTGACATAAAGTGTCAAATTCAACGAGCGTAATCATAGTTTCTTGATATATAATTACATACAGGGTATGATGTTTAAATCTTTTTATATTCGGCTGTATGTTCCGGTAAAACGTACATCCTCACCACAAAGAGTGTCATTTTTTACTCCTAATAAAACAATATACTATTATCAACTATTTAGTAGAGCAATAAACAGTTAATGATTTGTTAAGCGTGTTAATCATTATAATATAATTACCTAATATTGAATCATGTAGATATTTCTTGAATATATTAAAATGTTTTTAGAAAAATGATTTACCTTATACTAAAAAAAATTCTAAAAGCCGGAAAAAGCCAGAATATTTAATTTTTAATCACTCTCTATTTATTTATTGTTATTTGCTATTGCTGAATATAATCCACAGTTGTTTTTTTATCAAATTCCACACATAATTAAAATTATTTTGGCAACGACAAGGACTTTTTGCGTTACTAAATAATACATTAAAAGCAAAATAATTTCGATATTGAGGTATTAAGTTAATAATTTATATTATTTATTTCATCTCTTTATTCGGTCAGTTTAATTTATTAAAACCAATATAATAGAGCATTTTGTTATGAATTATTTTAAAATTATGATGGTATTTATTATTTATTTTCTGTTCATAAAATACCATGTTAAATGCAAAAGTATTAAATGCTTTTGTAATATTGCAGGTTATAAAATACAAACTTCAAAGTAAAATTGCTATTTTTGCTATAATATTATGGAAAAAAAACTGATTCGATTAAGTAATAATAATTATAATGTCTCCAAAAAATCCTTTATGGGTATTTCGCCACTGCACTGCAAGAAAATCTACAAAATAAAATAGTTATTTTTTGTAAACACTTCTGCGTTAAACCTAAACGGACACTGCTTGTCAGAAGTTATGTTTACAGTTATACAAATATGCCTAACAAAGAAAAAAATGCTTAACGTTTCGGAAAGTTTATCTCTTTCCGTCGTCGGAAGCAAAAAAAATACAAAGAATAAAAAAAAACTATTTAAAATATTTAAATTTAACTATTCGAGAAGACTTTACTTTTTTAGACATTTTACTTAACAGATACGTCTACAAGAAACCGTTGACGTTCTGTTAAAATGACATTATATCAAGTTAAACTTAAAAATTAACAATTACTACCTGATAACAATTACTTAATAAGGTAAAAAACCAAAAAGCCCCAAACTTTCTGTATGATTATCTTTAAAATTTTACGTATGTTATGTTTATTTATGTTGTGTTCTTTAAAATCAAAGAAGCGATTGCCATACATTACTAACATCTACAGATGTATGAGCAATACATTTATTTTTATTAGATTGAATTAAAAAAGCCTCTTTTATTTTTCTTTTATAGGTTATCGCTTCTTTCATTATAATTTTGTCGTTATTAAAATTTATTCTGTGCCCTGTGTCCCATGAATGCTGACAAATAATAAGACAATTAATTATAATAAGGCTGGTCACTCTGAAGCCTAAAGGTGTTAAAAGTCATTTATATACCGATTGCGTCTCGAAGGTGGCTCACTCCTATAACTTTTTTATTTTTTTCAGATAAAAAAAACGAGATTTGGTACCTTAGTATAGGACATTATTAGTTATTATTTTGGTACCTTAGTATAAGACAAATTAGGGTTGACTGACATATTCAATTGTTTTTGGTTACTTCCTGTTCCACCGGAAATTACTACAACTTTTGATTTTTAAATACCGCCCTAGATATATTTCTAATTTATTCGATAGAAAATGACACTCTGAATAGAATGGCATATCATATGTCAACTTTTCACTGATGTTCATGGTTGGTAACAATGAATTTAAAAATCGCGCCCTCGATTACGTAACTAAAAGTTTTAATTGGTATCGCTTATAGTTCTTGGATATATACCTATATAAAGGCAAAACTTAGAAGGATAAAATATATTATGTCTGAGAGCGCACGCATGTGTTTGTCAGTGCTTTTCTTCGAATAGCGTGCTCATGTCCATACTCGACTTTAGATTCACTCATATATATATATTTTTTTTGAATATCAGGAAGATAAAAGGTTGCAAGAAATAAAAGTATAATCGTAGTGTATTCATATATTTTATTCTCAAACGGCAATAGCACGGACTATATTATAAGTCCTCAGCCATTTAATCAAAACATTCGTAGTACAGTAAGAACGACAATTTTGCAAAATAATCTGGATATGCGTACCCCATCGTATCCCATCGTGTTCATAATAACCCTTCAAACGTTCTCATTTCTCTAGGCCTTCGCTGTAGACACAAAGTCCTAATTTCATGTACATCGAACCCCAGAGCAGGCAAAACGAGCGATAACGACGACCTCGCGCAAACCCTGTAGCAAATAGATAGAACAGAACGAGCCGTACTGACAAACGGCGGTGTTTACGTGTATACGACTGTGCATTAAGATAAATAGGCCACTGTCACATCTGATGATATATTCGCGAGTACGAGGATATTCTGTTAGGCGATGCGCGCCAAATTCAAATTACTTCCGAAAAATGTATTTTTATTGCATATTAAATAGGTTTTTATACGAGCGTGCTTACCGTTCTGTAAATTCAGCATAATTTGTTCTGAATATAGGCTTTGTCTTTAAATGTTGAAAAATATGTTTTAATGTAGTATTTTTGTATAATTCTCACAAAAGCATTTTTTGTTTTATTATGCTTTTTTTTTGTTTAATTTATTTGCTTCACAAAACTTCGTAAAGAAAAAAATAAGTATTTTTAAAATTTCTTGAAGCTATAAAACATAATACCATGTTGTAAAAATGCTGAAAAATATGGTATTGAAAACATTTTAGTTAATACATATGTATTAAAGTCGAAGAGCTCCATCTCTTCGTGATATTTTGACAACGTTTCGTACACTGTGAAATCCCATCATCAATGAATCAAATCAAAAAATCGTCCGATTATTTAAACGAAATTTTGTATGTCGATAGATTGTAACAAGGTCAACTTGATCGTGTACGACACGTGTCACTGTGACAGTTAGTTTTGGCGTAAGAAACGTCAAAAGTTGATGTCCAATCGCGAACAAATTTGGTGGGTTATTTTGACCACCCTGCAAAGTTGGATACGACGTTTTGTTACATCTTCATCAGGGTGGGATTAAGGATTTGATATTGAAGAAAAATGTGGGTCGATTTTGGCATAATTTGGGACCGGCTACAGATCGACGCCCTTGATGTTTCAAACACATACCACTAAATGGACAAAATCATCAAGATTTTTCTTAATTATGGGTCGATTGGAACCCAACTCGGCACGTGGATTGAGGTGCCCGAATGGAGTCCTTAGACGGCCAGACAGGCAGATGTACAGACAGGCAGACGGACAGACAAACAGACGGAAGTAAGAAGTTTCAATTCAAATATGGGCAAATGTCATTAGTTGATATATGATATGTCATTCTATTCAGAATGTGATTTTCTATCAAATAAAGAAAAAAAATACCCAGGGAACCAAAAATCAAAATTTGTAGTAATTTCCTGTGAAACAGGAAGTGATGGAAACTAATTGAATATATCGGTGAATTCCGATTTATATACTAATATACCAAATCTCGTTTTATATATAAAAAACAAAAAAGTTATAAGGGTAAGCTGAACTTGAGCAAAACATTCGGTATAGCTGCTGGTTTTGTTCATTAGTCATACTATTTTTTTGTGATGGTTCTTCTTTTTTGAGCCTCTTTTTTACTTCGACGAGTTGGATTTGCTACTGAAATGGACAAAGTTTTTTCAGGTTTTTGTTTGACAAGTCTGTTAAGAAAAAAATCGCTAAGAACTCGACTCTCGTATTTTCCACATGTTTAGAAAGTTAATCTTCCAAATAACCCAGTTTTTTGACAGAAAGGATCTTTCTCAGACAGACGCAACAATACAGACAATACAAACTTTTTCCTAAACTACTAAATTACTTTTAGGATATGTTTCTTTTACTGTACTCTTACAATTTTCTTAGTTAAAACAAAATTCTTTTAAAAGAAAGGGGGAATAATATCTTAAACTATTATGAATAATTTTTTTAATCTAATTCTTCCTAAGCTCGTTTTAAATTTATAATGGGGAAGTAATAATTAAATATAGTAGTTTCTATGTTATTTTACTATTATATACATATTTTTTCAGTGCCCCTATTGTTACTAAATCATTTTGTGTTTTATTAATTTTATATATTGTGACAACTACGGGCTAGCTGTATCGGTAATATTATTCGAAAAATGGCCATAATAGGATATAAATTATTTCCAGCGCGCATAAACACTTAGTAATTGCAAAACAAACAAAATCGTCGAATATATACGTATACGTGTTCGATCTAATTAAATAAAACCGATTTATAATCATCGCTTGCTGCGATTTAACGTTGCAAAATTATAACAGCAAAAACGACACAAATATTTATCCGAACAGCGACCTCTAAAATAAATCCAAATTTAATTTTCAGCAGCTACGACCAGCCGCATTTATCTATAATTATAATCTTTCGCCATCTATTAATCAAGCGATAAAATGGCAGCTTTACAATAGAGCGCAGAGTAACGCATAGCTTGACTTGAATGTTAACGATACATTTTATGGTTCGGCTACACTGACTGTGTATACTTAGGAAATATTTCAGCAGGTTGTTGAAAGAGTCGCCTTGAGGAATAAACAAGGGAAAATTAATATTATTTATTATATTATTTGCTTTATTTTTTTCATATAATCCAAAAAATAGGTGCATTTTTAAAATTTTCAATACATAGGTAAGTAAAAACAATTTGTAGAGGCAAGTGAAACAGGATTATTGAATGGTTAGCTTAGTGCATATAAATGTAATATACAAAATACCATGCGAATGTGATAAATTTTATATTGGTGAAACTTCTAGACCTTTAAATGTTTTAATGAATTAAAGAACATAAATATTATTTAAGAAAGGGCGACTTTCACAAATCTAAGATTTGTCAGCATTCATGGGACACTGGGCACAGAGTAGATTTTAACAATGTAAAAATAATAATGAAAGAAGCGATAGCCTCTAAATGAAAAATAAAAGAGGCTTTTTTAAAACAATCTAATAAAAATAAATGTATCATGCTCATGCATCTGTAGATGTTAGAAATGTATGGGAATCGCTTCTTTGATTTTAAAGAACATAACATAAATAAACATAACATAACTAAACATAACATACGTAAAAATTAAAAATAATCAGACAGAAAGTTTGAAGCTTTTTGGTTTTACCTTATTAAGTAATTGTTATTAGGTACCTAGAGTAATTGTTAATTTTGAAGTTTAACTTAAAATAATGCAGTAATTTTAACAGAACGTCAACGGTTTTTTTAGACGTATCTCCTTCAAAAAACTAAAGCGTTCTCCAATAGTTGCATTCAGATATTTTAGATAGTTTTTTCTTTGTTCTTTGTGTTTTTTCTTTGCTTCCGACGATGGAAAAAAATATACTTTTTGTCCGTTTGGCAATTTGTGGCAAATTTGTTTATTAGTAAACCACTGCTGCTGACAATTAGTCTTCTTTGGATTAACGCCCCAGCAGTGTTTGCAAAAAATAACTATTTTATTTTGTATTATTTAATCTTTATTTTAGTTTACTAACAACTTTTTATCAGTATAATGCTTCCTAGAAACGATGCTTTTAGGAATTGTCTATACAGAGTCAATTTTACAAATGCACAACACTTGATTAACTTCATATACCAAAATAAAAAGATGGGGAGCTATATTACATACTCCTTGGAGTTCAATAAAGCCCATAAAATTATATTAAAGATCGTGGTAATGTTTTCGAGCTGCTTTCATGGATAAAATTGTGATTTTATATTGTTTTATTAGAAGTCGATATACGTAATGGCCTTATAAATCTTATTTTATTGCTTTAGTCTGAGCTCCATAACATTATTAATCGGTATACTAGAAGAAAATTTATTATAATTTTTATTTTGAAACTTGCCGTTTTATCATAAAAAAATTATTCTTCTTTTTTCAAAATCTAAAATTCTGTAAATTTAAGCTTAATCAACCCTATAATTTTGTTAAATTAAAAACACAAAATCCTGTTATTATTATTAAGAATCTAATGTTAATATGAATTATGAGAATTTTATTTACTAAATAAAAAGAAGTAACACAAGTTATAATGATAAATATTGCAATGGTATTGGAGAGATTAAAAGCACAACTTTTATGATTTATCTGTTTTGAAGTGAGAAATAAATCGAAGATATGGAGACCCATCCATTAAAGCATCTTTCACTGTAATTTGATAGAGACATGATTTGTTCTCTTAATATCTCCCGTCAGAGAGAAGAGAGGAAGTTGCGGTTTGAGCTTACATCTTAAAAAAATTGTACTCTATTTAACTGTCCAAAAAGAAACATAACCTGCTATTTAAATATTTACCAAACCAAACCAAGCAGAAACCAGAAAAGCTCTAAACGAACCTTAGTTCGTTTATATCGGCTAACCTAAACCAGAGTTATCCTTATTTTAATAAAAGCAAATTTATTCTTCCAACGCCACTTTATTTTATGAGATAGAGCAAAAAACGCTATATAAAAAAATACAAATTACTTATTAATTACAATAGAAATATTTAAAATACCTCTTCATCTGAATATTTTTGAAAAAATTCTGTTTTCTGATTGTCCGTCACAGATGCGGACATCTTTCGAACTTGAAAATAATTTTCAGCGATTTCTCTTGGTCGATTTACTTATTACAGTTTTTTCTCAATATACGATAAGTAGTTTCTGACAGCCGGCGTACATTCTTAGTTGGCCACTCGGTATTTAAGTTGTATTATTGATAAATAGAATAATAAATTCAGGAAGTTTCTTGGAGTTTGCAAGTAAGAAATAGTTCTTTTTATAGATTTTTTGCATGTGCTGTTTTGTTTAACATACACCCTTGTTTGTTTTGTGTTAACAAACACACTATTTTTTTAAATAAAAAATCTCAACTAGATTTTTAGTTTTATACAGTTTTTTTATAATATTTTGAATTAATCATTTGGTGCTAAAATTTTAAATATATTAATTTTCTGCTTTTCAATTATACCAACTTAAGCTTGATTTTCATGCATCAGTTGTCCGACGATACGATGATACGATATTAACTTTATTGGTTGAATTTAAAGACTTTGATTGGTCAGATCTGTTCACTACGGCGCATCACAAATTATCCTTGTATTTCAAAAACTAAGGAGGCTGGGGCAAACATATGTGTAGCATATTTAGTTTTATAAAAAATAGCAAAGTAATGTGAAAATCGCATTATTATATTTCTACTTATAAATGAGAAATCCCATAAAACACACGAGAATGGAATACCGTGTATAGATGTGATGCGCAGTAGTGAACCGCAGTAGTTTATCGTCAGCCGGACGGTCCCAATTTGGTTAGGAGGGCATATCAAAAGATTTATTAAAGAACCAACTTTCTTAAAATTACCGTTTTCCGGATGGTGCTATCTCTTGTACTATTATATTTTTATTAAAGTTAGATTAAATTTGTCAAAAAAAGTGTCAAAACGTCTGTTATTGTACGATCTTTCTCCGTTGACGGGCTGGAGTAAAATATTAACGGATGAAAAGTGGCGCGAAAATGCTATAACTAATCCCTCGGACCATCATATCAACGGATAACGGACGCGTGAAAATCAAGTTGTATTTCTTTGTAATGTGAAATAAACTACTTTGAAATGAAAATGACAGACGCATCTATCACTGTCAAGGATTTTGTCGAGGGGTGTCTCACTCGGGTAAAAAATATACACGTACTGCCAAAATATCCTTCCACTGCTAAGCGACTGCCAATGACTATGAAGAAGACTGCCTATGACTGCCATGTAATTATTATAGGCGGCTGCCCTAAGACTGCCGATGACTGCCAGCGACTGCCAAGAAAATGTACATGTAATTCCAATAGTGAGACACCCCTCGGATTTTGTCGTCTGATAGACTATAGTGACGGTTGAATACAATTTTTCATTAATTTCCGTTAGATCTCGTCAGACCGATTACCTTTGTCCGACTACCGCCTTACCATCAGACCGTATTATATCAGCTGTAGCGCGTAGGGAATTGTAAATCTTCCGCGGCATCCGGGAACCAGCAAATTCAATTACGGGACGGCCATTGAGATGGTGCAAGCTAATGATCTTGTTTAGTGCAATATAATGGAGTTAGTAAGAGCGAGACGAACCCGCTCTCCGTCTTGTAATATGTTCGTCTATCTAAGGGCCGTGATGTAATTTAAATATTCTAGTTCGGAATTACTTTTATTAATTTATTTAGTGTGCAAGTTGGCGTCTACTAAACATGTTAAATTTTTGGAAGGAGCAATAGGTTATCTGAAACAGAACTAAAAATTATCATTTTTAAAATTCTACTCGGTTTTAAAACCCAATAGAAGTCAGATACTCAGTTATTGTTCTTGTTGTCCTGTCTTTAAAAATTATTTTAAATTTTAAACTAGTGTCATTCTCTAGGACCGTCATCCGTAACTTGGAATGGGTCTCCTCCAACGGTCTAAGATACTCGAAAAAGTTCCTCAGAACTTACGACCGAGAAAAATCAAAGGTTTTCCTTGATTTAAGTAAAAATAATCTTCGGATTGTCATGGGGTTTCTAACAGGACACTGTCTCCTCACCGAACACCTCAGTAGGCTGAAGCTGAGAAATAACGGCGAATGCAGATTCTGTGGGGAAACACCAGAGCACCTTATCACTGAATGCGCCGAGACGACGACCATTCGTGCCATGAACTTTGCTACGGCTGATGTCGAGTATGGAGAGCTGGCCTCTGTGGAGCTGTCTCAGATACTGGCTTTTGATAAAGCCCTGACACTATATGATGAGAAAGGGGAACGCACAATAGATCTGTAAGGTCGCGGTGATTAACTCCCCTCCTAAACATTCTACATTCTACATTCATTCTCTAGGACGGCATTCTGAAATATTCAGTGTAACATTTTCATTAATATTATTTTAAAGTATCTCTGTGTAAATTACAGTCCCTATCAAATTATAGGTCTCAATTTCACCTATTTATCCTTTACACCAATGCAAACAAATCACGAAATTTGTGCTTTTACGCTCTCCATTGCCAATAATGATAAATATTGCTATTGCTATTGCAATATTTATTATTATCACTCCTAATATATATTTTTTCGTTTTGTATAAGTAAACTCGTTATGATATTATATTAACAATTAGGAAGAATTAATAATAAAATATTTATGTCCTTCCTTCAACAAAATTATACTCAGTTAAATGTTTTCTGTCGATTTTTATTATTTTATATTATTGATTTATATTATTTTTATATTATCGATTTTTAATAAATCTAAAATGTTTATACCTCTGTTGCGAATTTAATCTCTCTAAAAAAATCCTATGTGTATTTCGCCACTGAAAGAAAATCTACAAAATAAAATAGTTATTTTTTGTCATAATTCATTTTCTTTTTCATAATGTCATTTTAACAGAGCGTCAACGGTTTTTGTAGACTATCTGTTTTAAAAAAGCTAAAGTGTTCTCGAATTTTTGATACTTTCCGACATGTTAAGCATTTTTTTTGTCCATTAGGCAAATTTGTTTATTAGTAAACCACTGCTGGCAATTATTCTCCATTGGATTGACACAGCAATGTTTACATCTTTCTGGTTAGTGGCGTTGAATACACACCATATTATATTTGCAAAACATGTTACAAAAGTATAGACCTTGTTTATGGTCATAAATTATATAATATTAGTTGAAGCCTGGCGCATCCGCCACGACATCAAGAAAACAAATATTTCTTATTTTTTGTTTAATTAAATGAAAAACAACAAATCCGGCGACGACAGTTTTTAGAAGAGCCAATTAGCTATCTTTTTGTAAAAAAGCAACTTTCTAGAGCAAGTCGTTACTTCAGTAGAGACGACACAGATACACATTGGCATTTTATATATGTAGATTTTTTATTTTATTTTGCATTATCCATTATAATTATTAGAAATTAAACTATTTAATAAAGAATTAAATGACTAAAGGAATACTCTATATTTGAATTAGATTATAAATACATATTATCTTCCTTTGGACAAGGCGACTTTGACAGTAAGTTTTAAATCTCTTCTTGGCAGAACCAAATCTGTCTTTAATTGAGATATTTATCATGTCCTCTGGCGGTTACGACCATTTAAAGAGTAGGGTAGAATCCTGGAAATACGTTGTTATTTAAGGAAATGCTTTAGGTTTTATTGCGTTTGAAATCTCTTTGAATGGACCTGTCGATGTCATATGGGGTTTTTAAGTTAAACCGTAAATAAGCCTTATAATTGATTATGGAAAATTCAATGAAAATGTTTCTTTCTTATTGCTGATATTTTTTTTCTAAATATGTTAGTTTAATACATCCTAAATATTACTTATTAATTTTTGAAAATGGCACCATAAAAACAAGAAGCAACTAAATTTTTTTATGCTCTTAAAAATCCAAAAACACACAATAGTAATTTTTTCTTGAATAAATAAGAGGTATTTATCAAGTCCAATTCAAATAAAATTACATTCGGCACATGAATACTTATTTTATAATAAGTGTTTGTTAAATTATGAAATTTTCACAATATATTAAGATGCGATGCACGTTTATTACTTAGAATAGGCTAGGTTTGAAAATGTTATTTAATGTTATTGCAGATTTCTAATTAATTTGTATTTATAATTGTTGTTTTAAAAAAGAGTAATTTTAAAGAAACTTGTTTAGTTATTGTAACCTGCCTTAAGCGCTTTATGATAGGATAGCTAATTAGCATAAATTACATGTTAAATGCATGCTGTTTCACATCGTCAATGGATAAGTGGATTCACTAATACTATTAGCAAAGCATTATCAAATTATCCTGTTGTAGATGGACGGATTCAATGTGATTGTAACAAAAGGAATGATATATGAAGCTCAGTATCCAGTTGTGTGATACGTTATTAAGCAATTACAAACTAGAAAAATTGAGATATAACAAGAATAAATTAATTATTATAACATGTTAACAAGTAAATATTTTTTGGTGACGAAATATTCAGAAGAAAAGCAAGTTTTTGATTCTTGTATAATAAGTTTTCTTTGATAATTTTGGTAAATTTTTACATAGCAACAATTGTTATATTTTTCTTACTGTTAGCCCTATCTTCATTAATTTTTTAGTATACTGAAGATAAATCAATATTAATTCACAAACTCAAATGTTTGAAGGAAGTTCATTTTACTTTTAAAAATTAACCAAGGCATGTGTTGACTCAAAAAACGAAATATTCAGGAGACATGGTTCTGACCAAAAAATAATTTTTTAGTAAAATTTGCTCACTATATTATTACACAGGGTGTTTTAAAGACAGGTTAAAAACAACTCTTCTATTAACCTTGTATAATAAGTCAAATACTAAAGTTTATAATAAACCGAATTTAGGAATTAAAGTTGATATATTTAGATACGGTTTGTTAAAAATCAAGGAAATAAGAAAAATATAAAATTTTCTGTTGTGTTTTTTTGCATCTGTGTGTAGAAGAAGTCAATTTATCTGACTTTGAGGTTTGTTAGTAATTATATAAAGAGCCACACTCATTTATACCCAAAATTTTATTATCTTTCTGTACCAAGATGTCGCTCATTAAATTCCTAAAAATCCTTAGGCAAAGCTACCTTTGTTGGCATTATTAATCAAAACTTTAACTAAGATTCCTTTGTTACTGACGGACCCTTTGTGGGCGTGCACCGCCAGCTATTTTCCAGATAAGTCAATTTCGGTATCAGTGAGGGTCTCTATTCCAGTGTAACATTATAACGGTATATATTTCTTGCACAACTCGCTTCGTAGAAACGTGTAGTCGTGAGCGTGTATGGGGCATGTTTGAAGTTCCTGTACGTTCGGGTACATTATATCATAATATATTTTCCTTTTTTGGGCTTTTTCCTGTTCATATAACTTTGAGATGGGATATTTAAAAATTGAAATTTTTAATTTAAAACTACGATGTTCCTGGATATTCGCTAGAAAGATAAATATTGTATATAATATGGATATAAATTGTTGGCGCTGTATATATTTTCCTATGTAAATGTATGTTCCTATATGGACCTTAAAGTACAGTGTGTATAGTTTTGTGATATGTTTTATTTTTTTTATATATTAGAGGTTACACATAATTATATTATATACCTGTTACTTCTTGTGTCCTGTTAGTGTTAGCCAATCATATATATTATATGTGAATTTATATTGCAATATCTATGAAGGGAAACATTTTTTAGATTACAATATCTTGCCATTTATGATTACATAATATAATATTACATTTGAATATTATAGAACAAAGAGGCTATTAGCTTTTTAACTTTGGATTGATATTTTTTGCTGAACTCATATATCTTTATTATAAAAGTTGTTTTTTTTTTCAAATAAAAGACTATAAACTCAGTTAAATTATTACAAAAAATAATAAAAAATATGATTGATTTTTTTTTGGTTTTATGGCTATTACTTTCAGACTTTTTTATTCGTGTCACGTTTTATTTTATTTAGTATATGATTTTTTTACTACTGATAAGTTTTATAAGCATTTTTTTATTTTCACCTCATTCTGTCTCGTAGCTCGTAGATTTTATGTTCCTTAATCTTATCACGACTCGCATAATCGTTTCTATATCATCATCATGGTCCCAATAGTCTTTCTTTTTTATGACATCATAACTTTTTTTTCTGGTATATAAAAAATTTAATATTTTTGAAGCGGAGCGATGTATCTTAAGAATGCCTCTGACAATATTTTATCTATTCCGATAATGGTAATTTTTAGCTTATACAAGGTGAATTTTCAGTAAGTACAAATATTTTTAGGGGTGGTATAATAACACGCCTAGGAGTGTTTTTGCAAAAAAAAAATTTTGTTTTGTATTCCTAATTTTTTTTCAGTTAAAAAACATAATATTTTGATAATGTGGCAACACAGGGAGTAGAATTTAGAGAAACCAAAACAGAAATAATCAAACAGATTTGGAAAACAACAAAGCGAAACTATATTTCTCTTCAAGCTTGCTTCATTTGCGTAACCGTAGATAAAGCTAAAAGCAAGCAAAATAAGCTTCTATATAAAATAAAATAGCATACACAGAGAAGTAAAAAAAGGCTCTAACCCCTACAAGTGTGCCAATTTCTGCATTATGTTCATCAGACCGAAAGAAACAGCGATCTCGCAAATCTGCTAAAGATCTACTAAAAACTACTAAAATGACGAGATCTAGACAATCTCGCCGTCTAAAGGCAGTCGTACCCATCGTAGGACATTCTACCATATTTCAAATAAATTGAGAACTACAATGTGTCACAAAAATAAATTTGTTACTTTAGAAATATAAGTAATTTTTTTTTTGATCCAACCCTGTTTTTACACCGGTTTTCTCGGTGTAAATAAATTGTTCCAGGCGCAGTAAACTTCATAAGTCATCGGGATGAATTGTTTTCGTTTCTGGAAGCTGGAAATAATTTATATTTTACGTCGTAGTTGTTTGGGGGGGAATTATGATTTATTTATGCGAAACAGTTTGACGGTTGATTAACGACTGTCTTTCTGTTATCCGAAAATCAAGCCCTGTTGGATTGGTTTGCTTCGAATTTATCAGTAATTATTATTGTTTTACAGCACAGATTTGAAATTTATATATGGGGATAGTATATTTCGACCCTTAGAAACGAGGTTTTTTTCGCAAAAAAAATTTGGAAATTTTCGAAAAAATATTACGAAATTTTTTAATATTTAAGTTAAAAAACATAATTTATTGATAATTTGGCAACATAGTAGGTAGTAAATTAAACTTACAAGTAAGAAAACCCAGAAAAGATCCATTAGTTCTCAAAATTTAAACAAAAATATATTTTTTTTTAATATTCAAAGTAAAATAACTCGGTTATTTTGGACATGTTTGAAAAACGGAAAAATATTCGCACTTATTTAAGGCTCACCCTGTATAAGTAATTATTTTCTATCCGTTGCTTTTTTGTTAAAAAAAAATGATAACCATTTTCTTTTTTTTTTATATAGGTATATCAATATTTTGTTTTATACAAAAAAATAAAGATTAAATCTCATATTCTCCATTCTACTTTAATGATTCAATTGTCTACATTAATGACTTAAAATACATTTAGTGGATATACAAAAGTGTAATTTATGGATTTTTATCTATTTATATTATTTAAAAAATGTAGTTCATAGTATATTATTAAATTTTTATTAATAATATAAAAGTAGAATTTATTATATTTATTGAAATATCTAGTTAAATGTTCGGATTAAATTATACGATGATTATTTGAATAGGAGAGCTTTTTGCATATTTCAAATTTGTCAACATTCATTTAAATTTATACGATAACTAAATTTATTTTCTATAACATAATATTTTTTTAAATATTTTGTTGCCACTGTAAGAGTATTCTTACAAAATTGCAAATATCCTCAAGGGTGTTTCATTTATTGCCTTCATTTAAAGCGATTCTACCGAGGAGGCTCAGGATCAAACCCGGTATTCTCGGGTCAGCAGCAGACAGACTTGTCATTGAGCAACGGCCGGGTCACAGCATTCTTATATAACGGCCTTAAAACGGTATTTATGTTCCTGTTCAGGTCAGAGAATGCCTAGAGAAGCTGAAAAAACTAGGCAAAGAAAATAAAGTCCTCCTACTCGGGGTGCAATCCCACCAAGGGATAGACGGTAATTAAAAAGCGGACGATCTAACTCTACCAGAACCGTTCTACTTCCCAAGTGGAAGCCAACTAAAAGCGGAACTGAAGAAACTGGAAGTCTCGATCCATAACCTGAATGGGAACCCTCCAACGGTCTAAGACACTCGAAGAAATCTCTCAGGACTTACGACCGAGAAAAATCAAAGATTTTCCTTGATTCAACTAAGAATAATCTTCGGATTGTTACAGGGTTTTTGTCTGACAGAACACTGAAGTTAAGAAACAACAAGCGAAACAGATTCTGTGGGGAAAATGGGGAAACACCAGAACACCTCATCACTGAGTGCGCCGAGACGATGATCATTCGTGACATAAGCTTTGGAACGACTGATATTGGAGATGGAGTGCAAACCTCTGGAAATCCGTTTCAGATACTGGCTTTTGTTAAAGTCTTGAGACTGTATGATGAGTTATATCTCAAGAAAGGGGTACAAAATAGATCTATAAGGTTGCGGTGATTAACTTCCCCTTTCCCATACAATCTACTGTCTAATGATATACAAAGGAAGAAAGATAATATACAAAGTAAGAAAACGCCAGTTATCTTCTAAATAGAAAACCAGTTGAAACAAAGTTGAAAAACTAATTGCAACCAGACGCGCCCGAGGTGTGCGTTCCTCTTTAAAAATCCGCCGGTTTTTACGAATTAGCTTATTCTCTGGGAACATCCAGGTTGGCGGGAAGCCGCTTTCCTATTCTCGGGTCCCCAGTCAGGACAGAAGAGAGAAATAATAAAAATTATCCCTTATTTGCAAGTTTCATTCCGGAAGACACGAGGATTGTGCTTTATCTCGCCGAGAAAATATTGCATCGGTCGGTGGAGCGTACAAATTGGATCCACTCGGACTTATATTACTTTCTTGCTGGCTGGCGTTTCGTCTTTTGCATTTATTAATCCCGGAAAGCCAACTAGGCGATTCGTTGTTGTTTTCCAGCACGACCGAGTGGTATTGAATATTTTGAATTGCTGTGGTGAAACGAGTAGGAAAGAGTGTATTTCGTTTAGTTACCATTTTTATTATCTTTTTCTTAATTCGTCATTTCTGTAGGTTATTTCAAAATTTCCAAACCGTTGGTAACTACTTCAACTCAACCGATTTTCATAAAACTCGCACTCTGGCTTCCCCAAATAATAAAACATTATCATAATTTCATCCATTCATAGCCCTATTTCTGTTCTACAGTATGTCCCCCGATTGTCTTTAGAAGAGAAAAAACTTTTTTATTGTTGACATATTGCAAAAAATGCATTCTTCAAAAAAAATATTGCTTGTTTTGAAATGATTTAATCCCGTTTATACTTTTCCAAATTTTCATACCGTTTTTACAGAAAATTAAAAAAAAAAACAAGAAAATGCAGTAAAATTTTTTCCTAAAAGTTAAAAGGCGTTAATCTTTGATAGATCGATAAAATTAATTTTGATTAACGGCATATTTTTTGGCAATATAAAACGCGAGATAAAACGCTAAATCACCACAATACACTAAAACACTTTTACTTTTGCACTGAGCGCGCGTTTCGTTAACCATGTTATTGATAATAAAAATATAAAAAATAAAAATAATAACGGATAAATCTTGCGTCGCTGAACGTATTGTTGATAAAGAACATTGTGTAGATATTAACAATTTAAAATTAATTAAACAAGTCTCGAATTACAGGCAATTAATAAAGATAGTATAAACAGAGACAACGGTCCAATTCCTTCAAGTTCTTTGTTCCTACTGGTCTAGTGGCGGAAATCTAACTGTTACGCTCGATTGGCTTCGATTCGCTTGGCTAGTTGGCCAGGCCTACTCGGAGCCAACTGAGCGAGTATATAAACTCTCAATTTGTAGATATTAGTTTAGTTTTAATCATCTGCTGATGATGCTAACATGGTTAGCGACACGCGCGTCTAGTGCAAAAATCCAGTGTTTTGGTGTATTGTGATGATTTAGGGTTTTATTTTGCTGTTGTAACACCAAAGGTTCCAACCCTCAACTGTAATAGTCATATTTTTTGATGTTATTAAAGTATCACATTTTTCGATGACTATTATCACCCTCTCCGTAACATTGAACTAAATAAATTTTGTGCTTCTTTAACGTTTTAAAACAGCAAATTATATTTCGTTAATTAAAATTCTATCAAAGAATGAAAAGGAATTATATTACCATAGAAACGCGTTCTGATTTTTAGGAGTGAAAAAAATTCAACTACATTTTAATGTTTATTTTTTTAATTTTCTCTCCGGTATGGAAATTTGGAAAAGTATAAACGGAATTAAACCATTTTAGAACAAGCAATTTTTTTATGAAGATCGCATGTAAATATCAATCCGGGGACATTCTGTAGAATACACACTTAGAAGATTGACACACTACACTGTTGAGAATGTGTGCAAGAAGACTGAAGAGCGTAATAAATGCTATGCAATGATGTGCAGAGTGTCCCATTTTGGTTAAAAATAAGGGTTTTTTCGTTTATTAGATAAAGAGAATGTTGCGGATTTAACGAATCTACGGCTACTTTTGTTCTATCTAGGAAACTCCTGTCCTTTGTTTCTAATTTTGCAACTCGGAATATTTTTAATTTGTATAATTTTTCGAGATTGGTTTAGTTTAAAGAATAACGATCGTAAGAACAACGTATCAGCCTTAACAACGTATCAACCTTATTTTTTTGCTTACATACGATCTTCGAAAGTTCTTAAAAACCTTAAACTTACTTAAAAATAAATGGTAACAAAACGAACTCTTTGAACTTGTACCCACTATGTATCTAGAGCTTCTCTTGTTTAGTAGGTACCTAAAGAGTGGTTTAATTAAATTTTAACGGCGCTGCACACGATAAACAATAAAAACGAATTTAGCGTCGCCACTATTTCCTTTGATGTTTATTTACGCTTTGTATTTTAACTAACTTGCGGACGTAAACAACTCGCCGGCTACAACGAATAAAAGTTAAGTCGAGCCGGAGACAAAGGACGGCCGAAAATTTATTCTGGCGATTTGACCGCTGCACAAAATTAATCCAAAATTAAATTCTACATTGTGTATGTAGAACTTAATTTTATTTGTATATATTCCTTATAGATATTTAACTTCTTTAAATACATTAGCGGTACCGATATGCATTATACAAGGTGTTTTAAGTGCAAATATTTTTAGCGCTGGTAGAACTCGATAAAAGAAATATATTTCGCTTTTAGCGTTTTTCAGATAAGTCCAAAATAACCGAGATATTTTACTTCGAGAATTAAAAAAAAAGATTTTTCGCTTAAATTTTCCGCTCAAATGTTCAAGTCATATTTTTAATCATATCTCAATTTTTTCAAATGGCAAGAGTGGCTCATTAGCATATTTAGAAATAGCATTTTTTGCGAATAATTTGGTACCACACATTTGCTATTTCGAGTCAAATTGTAGTTATGAACCGCATGTTACAATTTCAAATAAATTATATGCGAAAATGTCAAAAGTTGACATATATCATTTTATTCAGAGTGTAATTTTCTATCGCATAAAATAAAAAAATACCGAGAGTGTGATTTAAAAATCAAAAGTTGTAGTAATTTCCTGTGAAAGAGGCAGTGATAGAAAACAATTGAATACGAAATAGTGAAAGAATATGAAACTTTTGAGATACACTCGATATATACAATACAAAAGAGTAGAAATAAAACAGTATAGGAGCCAAAAATTATCATCACACACTTCCAAGCTTTCAACCTCAATAATAAAGTTATATCTTAATTATCTTAGCCTTTAGTTAGTATATCTAGTAAGTTACATTTCATCAACTCTATTATAAAAACACGTTTCTATATACAGGAATTAGCTTGAATATCTCTTTCAAAAACTAGATAAGACGATATTTTTAAATTATGTATCCCGAAATTACCTAAAAACATGGGCGAAAGAGCATACTGTTTGGTGAGCCGTACTCTGTAGCATAAAGGCCGAAATAAAGATTTACTACCGCGGGTCTTTCCAAAAAATTTATTTCTCTTTTACAACTTCGCTGCCGCCGTTTTGTAGAGAAAACCTTTCGGTGCGACGCGACGGTTTACCCGCTCCGATAGTTCTGACTGTTTTTTGTAAAACTTTAGTACTAGACGAAGTACATTGTTGGTTAAATTTTTATTAGATTTTTGTTTACAATGTAAAAACTTCTTTTGTGACATCTTAAAGGGACGTAAACACTATATTTTATTATTATTTATTGTAAATTTAACTTTATTATACCTAGTGCGTCTCAAAAGTGGGTCACCCCTATAACTTTTTTATTTTTACATGTAAAGAACGATATTTGGTATGTTAGTATGTGACATAAATTAGGATTGATTGACGTATTCAATTGTTTTTGGTCACTTCCTCTTTCACCGGAAATGACTACAACTCTTGATTTTTAAATGACACACTCGGTATTTTTTTTTCTTTATTCCATAGAAAATGACACACTGAATAGAATGACATATTATATGTCAACTTTTGTCGTTTTTCGCATATGGCTTATTTGAAATTGTAACATGCGGTTCATAATGACAATTTAACTTGGAATACCAAGTGTGTGATACCGAATTATTCGTAAAAAATGCTGTTTCCAAATGAGCCACCCTTGTTCCATTTGAAGAAATTGAGATACGATTAAAGAGATTTGGGCATCTTTAGGCCGGCCAGGACAAGACACTAAAACATTAGATGATCAAATCTATTTTTCCAAGACTCCTTGATTATAAAATAGTGTTTTTAACACAGCCATGACACTCTATATTGTAATTTAAAATAAGATTTTATTTAAGCGAAAATGTGAAAAGTTGACATGTGATATGTCATTCTATTCAGAGTGTCATTTTCTATCGAATAAAGTAAAAAAATTCGGAGGGTGCTACTTAAAAATCAAAAGTTGTAGTAATTTCCGGTGAAACAGGAAGTGACCGAAACTAATTGAATACGTCAATCAATCCTAATTTATGTCATATACTAACATACCAAATTTCATTTTTTTATTGAAAAAAATGAAGAAGTCATAGAGTTGAGTCACTTTAGAAAAACAACCGGTATTTGCGGAAGCCGATAAAGCTCGAATTCAACTAACTGATATATAGATGAAATTAAGACTCATAAAAAGGGAGATTTTAGATAGGGCATCATAAAAGATTTTAGTATTGTGATGTACTAATTTTTTATTAGTAGGAAACAATTTAGTTTTTAGTGAAAACCATTTACATACACCAGAAAGATTGACGTGATGCAAGAAATTGTTGGCCAACTATACAGTGTGGGTCTAAGTAAGTACAAATATTTTTAGGGCTGGTAGATCTCGATAAAAGAAACATATTTTCTCTTTGCCGTTCTTCAAATAAGTCCGAAATAACCGAGTACTCGCAGAACTACCCAGAAAAATTTTTGCTCTTATTTAAGACTCACCCTGTATAATAAAAATATATTTTACATGATTTTTTCCCAAATTAACGGCCAGGTTAATAAAAAGTCGGCCTTAAATTTGGTTCCCCACAATAATAGACCGTAATGCATTCATGATAATCTAAAGAAAATAGTGTAATAGCAAAATTTACAGTTCTAACGGAATTAAGCTTTTAGAGTCGCCGTTGACTTGGGTTTGCCATTCCAAAAAGTAAAACCATCAATTAAACCCTGACCGATCTGTGTTCCGTCGACCATCGAATAAATTCTTACAACGCGAAGGCGTGTCTGTCCTATCCGTCTCGTTGTCAAATTTGACGAAAGGATGTAAACATCGTGACTGGGCCGAAACTGGGCCATTATCATTCCGTCAGCGTCGTCACGACGCAACCAATATCCGCAATTCGGGACAAACGGCAATTCAATTATCCTTGCGGCACGTCGAGCCATTGTCTGGAATCGGCGCCCCCATCGCCCGATACATTCGGTGATATATTTCGGTTGCTCTACGTATATGTGTGTATACGTTCGGTGGTAGATGTGAATCCGGGATCGCCAGTTTGGACGATAGCCGTGCTTTTGATTTATTTTGTTTAATGCTGGATTGATGATTCGGGACGCGTATACGATCGAAGCGTCCAAATGTGCCTACGGTTCTGTTTTGCTATTGAAAAATAAATTGATGACCGTGGCACTGCATAATTAATGGCATTTTGCGAATGCAGAATTATGGTATTTAACGTAACTCCGAATCTCCGAAAGGAGGAAGTTTGATTTTTTCTTTGTAGATTGTATGAGCAGGGCAACGGCCTAGCTACGTCGAAACACCGGTTCCCGTTAGAACACCGAAGTTAAGCGACGTAAGGCGATACTAGTGGATGGACGGGTGACCGGTTCGAAACTCTGTATCGTGCTGTTGTCCAAAAAAAGGCAAAAAGTGTAAAATCTATTGACACACACTGCTCATTCACGCCGCGCCGTTTCGAGGCCGGATGAGATCGGATATCTAGTGAGTAAGAGTCGATTTAGACACTTGCCAAGTCGGTAGGCCATTGACCATGATATGGCCGAGGATCGCGGTTTGGATTCCGCGTAAACAAAGTAGGCCCCGTCCAGATTAGCCCTGGCAGCAAAAAGGAGACGTTAACTGAAATCTTTTTTTTTGTATGACCGCGACCTTATAGATCTATTATGTCGCTCTTTCTTAACTTTTTTCTATAACTCATCATACAGTCTCTATATTTTTCTATAACTCATCATACAGTCTCGGGGCTTTGACAAAAGTCAGTATCTAGTTCTCCATCTCCGATATCAGTCGTACCATAGTTAATAATAATTTTAGTCGTACCATAGCACAAATGCTTGCCGTCTCGGTGCATTCGGCGATGGGGTGCTCTGGTGTACCATGTACCATGTACCATGACATTTTGCCAACAGAATCTGCATTCGCCGTTGTTTCTCAGCTTCAATCTACTGAGTGGTTCATTGAGGAAACCGTGTCTTGTTAAAAACCCCGTGACAATCCGAAGATTGTTCTTACTTAATTTTATTTTTAATCAGAACTCTACATGGACTTTATAGTTTTATGAACTCCATGAGTAAAGAGATACATAGCACTGATGTCGAACAAGAGTTAGATCATATGAAGAGAAACTTTTTTTTTTAAGTTTGGGTTTTAGTCATCTGCCGATAATGCTAACATGGTTAGCGAAACGCGCGTCCAACGCAAAAGTAAAGTATTTTGGTGTATTGTGGTGAATTAATGTTTTATGTTGCTGTTGTAACACAAAGGCTCCAACCCTAAACTGTAATGATATTACACAATTGTTCCATACGTAAGTCCATACGTAACAAAAAAATATAAAATACACGTAAATAATACATTTGATGATAATACAATGAAACTAAATGGATTTTGGACTTCCATTGTCTTTATTTATTTTGCTTACACAACGTTTCGCTCAGAACTATAAAATATTGTTTTCACTTTTGCAACTAAATAATCGGCCGACTCAAAATTGAAAAGTGGCTCACCCCTATAACTTTTTTTATTTTTTCAGATAAAAAAACGAGATGGCGTATTCAATTTTTTTCGGTCACTTTCTTTACACCGGAAATGACTACAACTTTTGATTTTTAAATGACACCCTCGATATATTTTTACTTTATTCGATAGAAAATGACGCTCTGAATAGAACGACATTGTATAAATAATAAATACTGTATTTTAAATTTCAATCTAGAGTGCCATGACTGTGTTAAAAACAATAATTTTTTAATCAAGGAGCCTTGGAAAGATAGATTTGATCGTCTAATGATTTTAGTGTCTTGTCTTGACCGGTTAAAAGATGTCCAAAACGTAATTTTAATCATATCTCAATTTTTTCAAATGGAATGAATGTGGCTCATTAGCATATTTGAAAAAAGCATTTTTTCTGAATAATTTGGTACCGCCATTTGGTATTTCGAGTAAAGTCGTTATGAATCGCAATTTCAAATTCAATTAAGCCATATTCGAAAATGTCAAAAGTTGACATATTTAAGATATGTCATTCTAATCAGAGTGTCATTTTCTATCGAATAATGTAAAAAAATACCGAGGGTGTCATTTAAAAATTAAAAGTTGTAGTCATTTCCGGTGAAACAGGAAATGACTAACACACCAAATCTCGGTTTTTTATCTGAAAAAATAAAAAAGTTATAGGGGGTGAGCCTATTGAGACGCTATAGGGGTGAGTTATTGAGACATACCCGGTATATATTTTGAATAATTTTGCAAATGAGATAATGCATCATTTATTTTATGAAATGCATCTAATAAAATTTCGCTATATTAGTTATGAGTTTCATCATAAAGAGTCTTAACATTTCGAGAATTTTTACATAAAATAAATCATTTAATTTTGTTCAAAATGGATTATTTCCGACGCCATATTCCCACAAGTTTACAATCATAACACGAATTTATTTTACGTTCAATTTTTTTTGTTTTTTTTTTAGAGAAAATGGTTCAGTTGTAAACTCTCAAGTGACAGCGGTTATACATGTTCGTACGGTAAAAATATCCTCGAAAAAAAACTGAAAATATAAAATACGCAGTTGGAAAAAACCGCTGACAATGCGAAACTGACACACAGTTCGGGATTTAAATGACAAACTCTGGGATAAATTATCCCCTCGATAAAACACAACGGGGTGGGGGCATTTCATTTTTATGGGGGGTTATCCGCAAAGTTAGGAGCGTGTTTTTCAGAATTATGACTGACATAAAGAATTAATTGGATCTTTTGAAAAGTACCTGAGATTTAACTTACTGCTTGATAGGACTGACAGTTTCTGATTTTGTTCGCATAATTTTGCGATGATTTTGCTAATTTTTGGGTTGCTGGAATTTTTTTAATTGGATATATTAAAATATTTAAATTATGTGATAAATTATGACAAGGTGAAGATCATAAATTTATAAGAAAAATACACCAAAACGCAATTTTATGTCTAATTTTTATATATGGTGTTTATGTATTATTGATAGTTATTATATAATATAAGGTTATATAGTTTAAAATTCGAGAAGAAATATTTTTTTGAAAATAGATTTATGTTATCTGGAAATATTCGGTCCTTTTTAATCTCCTCGTTATTACTGTTAATTTTTAATCATCGATTGTCATTCCCCAGTCGTCTTTTTATCGTATGATCGAAAGAAAATGGCGTCAAAGCCAGCTGAGGATAATTTTGGCGAGGTCAGTCTCTAGACATCATTTACTAAAAATTGACACAAAACTTGTCAAAAATTAACGCTAATTATATAATATAGAAATATTAAAATCTAAATTCATCGATCTTGATTCATCAATCGAAATCTTGATTCATCAATCGTTCATTTCATATATTTGAGCGGGCCGAAAAACGCTCTTTACCATCTTTTGACGGGAGATGCACTAATATCTCACCGACACTTTACGACATCGTCTGTTGATATAGAAGAAGTTTTGCTTGCCGTATCGGTGAGAAATTTATCATTCTGGAAGTCAATCCCGGGATCCAGGGATTCATATCCCGGAATTTCAAAACAGGATCCTGATCCCGAAAATTGGAAACCCTAATCAAAATACTGTACTCTCATTTTAAACCACTGTTCTATTTCAACTTAAGGACATAATATAAATAAGTTGCATTTAATTTCCTAGTAATTTAGTTACTCCTTGTTTGAGTTTTGTCTAGTACCATCGAAATATACTTAATTTTGTTTAATTTTGAGAATGTGAACGGACTAGAACAGAACTGGAATTTCATTAATTAAAGTTTGAGGTTGGCAGTACAGAGGAGAATATGGTCCATGGCATACGTTTAAATAAGAACAGCGGTCACAAGTTTTAATTACACCAGCATTTATATCATTTACACTATATTTTATATAAATATAAAATTAGACAGTTAAAGTGGCATTTGTTGCAAAATAGAATGCTTTTTTCCATAGCAACATAGTAGTTTAACCGCAAGGGTAGATTAATGCAAAAAAAGCAGTGCAAAGAAATTTCACATCTTCTGGGTTTAATATTTTTGACTTTTTCGGTTTGTAACCGCTACATGACTGCTTCAAGAAAGCTATCAGCTTGCTATATCTACAAACTTAGATGTTGCTATACTACTACGGAAATTTAAACGGTATAGCTTATCCCTAATCTTGAAATATCAATGTTTTCATTGACCAGTATTTTACTTTTTAGCATTGAATAGTTCGACCATAAACTGAATGGCTGCATTTTCATTGATTTTTCAGAAAAATAGCCTAAAAGTATGTTTTCACTTGATCTTTCTTCTCGCACGTTTTTAAGTGCTTCCATTTTTGAAAATTTTTGTATTCCTTTTCATAAGTTACTCGGGATTGAAATGGAAGTAGTTTGGATATGGCGTTTGTCGCCTCAGCCTGAATATCAGTTGGTAATTTACTTATTTCGTTTTGAGCCATTTCTGGGTCCAATTCAATCAGCAATCGACACGAGAAAGAGAATTAAAAAATATTGACTCAAAACTGACAACTAAAGAGGCAGCTTTATTTATTTGTCAAATTACATAGAAACCAACGCCAACCCAGCACAATATTTTTTCTGCTCGTAATAAATTCCTTGAAATAATAATTTCATAATATTTTTTAAAACGTAACTCGCTATGGAAAAAAATATTGTTTTATACACGACGAGAAAATTGCATTATTGTCCCCCGAAATTAATTCACTAAAATACCATTTTATCGTCTTGTATAAAAAATAACTATTTCTATATGAAATAAACTTTGAATAAAGAGATTAAGAAGGGAGTATAATGCTCACATAAATAAACACTTGTAGTTTATAAGATAAACTTATTTTCTTTGAATTAATGGATTATTTTGAGACAGTTTTCTGACGGACAAACGCTTCTGAATTTTTCCTTAACTCATTTTATAAACTGGCTCTCATCAGTCGTGCTTGCCGCTGTCTGACTTTTTAAAATGGAAACTCATTTTGAAATGTAGCCTCCGTAACTGGAGAGGCGGATCTTTTCGGGCTTATTTTTTATTTCGAAAGTTTGGCCGAGTTATCTATGACCCGCTGTTACTTTTGCTCGCTTCCATTTCTCTTTAGTTTATCTTTAAAACTCGCTGTCTTAAAATAGGAAACTGCTGCTTTTTAACAAGCGGAGATTTCTTCGACTATTGTGTTATAATCTTTTAAAGGGTGCCACTTTAGAGTTAAACATAGTTAAATTATTCTTCAGGGTTGTTCTAGCCATTTTAACTCTATTTTTAAAATTTGTGTAAACAATTTGTGTAATAAAAAAAAGAATCATATAAATCTGTTTCAAATTATTTTACTATATGGATAGTTATCATTAAATTACTGAATTTTATCTTGGTTATTGGATTATCTTGGATTGCCTTGGTTGGATTATCTTGGTGCGTCTCAAAAGTGGCTCACTCCTATAACTTTTTTATTTTATCAGATAAAAAACGAGATTTGGTATGTTAGCATATGACATAAATTAGGATTGATTGACGTATTCAATTGTTTTCTGTCACTTCCTGTTTCAGGGGAAATGACTACAACTTTTGATTTTTAAATAGCATCCCCGGAATTTTTTTTACTTTATTCGATAGAAATTGACATTCTAAATAGAATGACATATCATATGTCAACTTTTGACATTTTTGCTTAAAACAAAATTGAATTTTAAATTTCAATCTAGAGCCATGGCTGTGTTAAAAACACTAATTTTTAATCAAAGAGTCTTGGAAAATAGATTTGATGGTCTAATGTTATTCGTGTCTTGTCCAGGTCGGTTAAAAGATGCCCCAATCGTATTTTTAATCATATCTCAATTTTTTCAAATGGAACGAGGGTGGCTCATTAGCACATTTGGAAAAAGCAGTTTTTTGCGAATAATTTGGTACCACACACTTGGTATTTCGAGTCAAATTATCTTTATGAATCGCATGTTGCAGTTTCAAATAAACCATATTCGAAATTGTCAAAAGTTGACATATGATATGTCATTCTATTCAGAGGGTCATTTTCTATCGAATAAAGTAAAAATATACCGAGGGTGCCATTTAAAAATCAAAAGTTGTAGTCATTTCCGGTGAAACAGGTAGTGACAGAAAGCAATTGAATACGGCAATCAATCCTAAATTATGTCATATATTAATATACCAAATTTCGATTTTTTATCTGAGAAAATAAAAAAGTTATAGGGGTGAGCCACTTTTGAGACGCACCCGGCATAGCAAATTAATGTAAATTTTGTTGCACTCTGTATATATAGTAAGATGGTGGGAAACAATTAGTGGAGAAATATAGTCCCTGCATAAAAATGGCTTATCAAAAAAAAACAACCCCAACGTTGGGCGCTAAAAGATTGTGGCGATATTTTTAAAATGAAATTATAAACTACTAAATTACGTAAGTCCAATTAGCAAATGTTTTATATACCTAATCTACTTACATAAAATTCTCCATTGTAAATACAACGTAGCTTTTAGACAGTGGTCTCAGGGCACCACGTAACTTAATAATCCACAGAGAAATGTTATTTTAAATTACGAAATATTTATCGGACAGTAAGTAGATTACAATAAATAAACTAGTTAAATTTATGTTGTAAATGTAGAAATGTGCATTTTGCATATTTGGGTTTTCCTAGTTGTCATATTATAATAAAATTTTGCCAACAAAATTTTTATGAGACTAGTGTCACAGTAAGTTTGTCACATTTCTGTTGTTTTCATAGTGATAATAGCCACTGACCAATCAAAAAATAAAATAAGAAATATATAGATTCAAAGAGAATATTAAAAATTTATAATTTTTGTGTTGTAAAATTTTGAGATAATATGGGATGTACCAAATAAAAACGGCGTCAGCGATGGCTATGAAATGAAGATCGCTGTCATTTTATATATAAATTTATATGGGAAATGTCATCGATTGTCATTTCCAAGCCAACTGGACGCCGTTTCTATTCGATCATACGGTATTATATTATATTAGTGCACGATTGCTCAAACACAACTGTCCTGAACAATTTAATATAAACTTAAAAATCTAATGTACCTACAGAAACACGAAAGCGGTGAATAAGAACAGCGAGCCATAAATAACTGAAACGCTCTAAAAATGTGAAATTAACATGAAAAAAGTGCTCTTTTAGTTGTAAAAGCTACATCTCGAAATGAGCTTCCATTTTAAAAAATTAGATACAAGTAGAAAAGATGAGAATCAGTTTATTACTACAGTTTATAAAAAGTAAAAACATCTCCAAAAGATATTTGAGGCTAAAATTAGTTGCATTTACATAAAGTCAGCCTATTATATATTCTTTACATAGTTATCGAAAATGTAATTACTTTTTTTAAGTTTCTTAAAAAATTATTGTAGAAGTAATGCATTTTATTTTAGTAATGTAGTTTCTTCTAATTAAAGCTGGATACTACTCTAGTTTACTCTTATTTGAAATGGTTGGTCTATGTGTAGTTATCTATAGCATTTTAAATATTAAAAGCCCTTTAAGTTAGACATCAACATTAAAATAGTCAACTAACGATTTTTAGGAAGACAATGTAAGATTCCGAGATTCTATTGACTGGTATTTATTGTTGTTCCAAACTGTGAACCGGTGCGAATTTTTGTACCATAAATAGTTCGGAGCAGCTCTAAGTTTTCGTTCCAGCCCACTGAAGTTGCATCCGTATTCTTCCAAGAAAGTTCCAAATATTCAATTAATTATCCTTTAACGTAAACTGGATACAAAGTATTCCTGGAAATGTATTTATAAAATAACTTTTGTTAAAGTGTAACCCTCTAAGACTAAATTTAGTGTAAACCTAAAGTTTTGGAAGGCCATTTCTTATAGGAAGTATTGCAGCGTAGTTATCAAACTAGTTTTTTCTAACTATCATATACACACTATGAATACTTAAAAAGTAATTTGGGACGTAATATCAATTTACACTAAATTTTGGTGGGAGGAGATATTTTTAACAATTTTATATTAAAATTATTTGTGTTAACATTTATAACAATTTGGTGTGGAATTTTATTTTTTCATAGAATTATTGAAAAAGTATAGCAACAGATGTAATTTAAATTGTAGAAGTTCCTTTTAAAGTATAAAACCCACTTAACGTTAATTTCTAAATTTGTATTTGATTGTACTAACATTATTTGTGAAATATTAAACTACCATATACTTTAGGGGTTAGTCCTAAATAGTTAGAAACCCGGTTTTCAATTTTAGCTTAGGCAAAAACCGGATCAGCTCTAATATAACAAAATTATTTAGCTTTTTAATAGGTAAGAGACGGAAAAAATGTTTTATTATATAAGCAGATTTTGATTATTATCTATGAGTTAATTAAATATAATTTTATTTGTTAAAATTTATATTTATATACAAAATTAATTTATTAAATAACATCGGATTAACAATAATTATCATAGTTAATTATATTAATTATGGATATCTTTTTAACATTTTAGCTGATATTTGTTTTTATATATATTTTTATATTAAAATATTACAAAAATGTTATACAATAACGCAAAAGAGTGCAGAATAATGTGTTTTTTTTATTAAATAATCAAAATGAAATGAATTTTTTTATACGAATTTTCAGGAGTATAGATAAACTAAAATATGAGAGTTACTCAAAATAAAGATAGTTAATTTTTTAGGGTCATTGTTAATCCAATCCAAATCAAAAACTCATTCTGAAGATACATTTTTTACTATAAATTAATAAAAAAATCTTCAATGATTCATACATTACGTGTTATTATGCTATTATCATTCGTGTAAGTCAACGTAATTTTATAATAGTAAACCAATTATCGGCAAAATGCACACATTTGAGAACTTTCAACTTTTCTTTACTTACTTATATAACATAATGATCTTCATCTTTCGTGCTTTCATGTGACTTTTAAAATAGAAACCTATTTTGAAATGTTGCTTTTGTAGCAATGCTGGTAGCTGGTTTCTAGTTTATTTCTTATTTCGCGAGTTTGACCGAGTTATCTATGATCCGCTGATATTTTTCTGTACACACTTTCATATATCTATATAACTCACACTTTAGACTTTCTACTGGAATTGACAAGTTCTGCTTTTTAACAAAACAAGGCGAAAGGCGAGATATCTTCTATTGTATTATTGTTATAAAGTGTGAAATTGTGCCAGGTTTGCAACCATAACGAATAAATCTATTTTGTTTTAAGTATAATTTTCATTTCAGTACTTTTAACTCATTAAATATAAAAAAAATATATATATTAGGTACTATTATTTAAAAATTTTATTTTGTAAGGACAAAAATATATGAAAATTCAAATTATATTATAGAAATATAAAAACATTTTATTTGCTAGTTCAGCTATCCTACTAAACTACATTATTATGATTTATATAACGAGATATTGTTAGCAAATAAAAGTATTTTTGAATTTTCTTTTCTAACAAGAGGTTTATAAAATGTAAAACGACCTGTTTTGATATAATTTAATTATTGAATCAGACATGTTGTTGTTAAAAGTTGAAAGCTACTTATAGATATTTTATTGAATTATTTGTTTTTATTTGCTGAATTATGGCACTGGAATTTGTAACTTAGTTAGGGAGTTAAAACTTAGTTGTAGGGAAACTACATTCTAAAAAAAGTTTAAGAATTTCAGAAAGGTATTATCAGAAGAATATTGCATGTCTAGCTGATATTACAGTGAAAAATTAACACGTTTAAAACAAAATAAATTTATTTTGGAGCTAACCCCAATTATAACAAAAATACACATTTCAGACTTTTGAAGCTTTTCTCTAACTTGTCTAATAGACCAGCTTTCATTTATCACGCTTGCGCCTGACTTTTTAAAACGAAGTTAGTTTTGAAATGTAGCTTTCGTAACTGTTGAAGCAGATATTTTTAAGCTTATTTCTTATTTCGAAAGCTTAGCTTTCCAAACTGTCTATGACCTGGTTTTGTTTTATATCGCTTCTTCACTATCCCGCCAGCTCATCGATTATACTTTCTATTAAAATTGGAAACTATTGGATTTGAATAGAATCGGGCTTCCTGCACATTTAAGTGTTCATCTCTGAAGAATGGAATGGGTAATGCACCAATGAAACAGATTTTTTACCAAATAATTTATTTGATATGTTAAATACGCAGTTTTTTTACAAATTCATATTGAAATTAGTTTAACAAGATTAATGATGTTATTTCTGTAAAAAAATTAAAAAAAGAACGAACGTTGACCGACTTCCGCACAAAATCATTACTATTCCAATGAAAGGCGATAAAATGTTCTTTTTTACAAATAAATCCTAGCCAATATATAAATGGGTTTTGGACATTTTCAACTGATACGAATGGCCTGGTTTGAAAATGTTGTTATTAATCTTTAAACATCGATATTTCGCGTGTGGATCGGCGTGCAATATTTATCAATTTCTAAATTTCACAAAAAAGTGCAATAAAACCGAACTCCATTTATTCGATAGGGCATTTCGTTTTTTTGGAGCATCGGTGTGGGTAGGTTTCCGAGTAATAAATTTATTTTTTTCCATATTTAAAATTTTCCAACTTTGATATGTTGTTTACACCATTTGTTTTATATCTCTAGTTTATTTGAGTTTGTTATTTTTTACCACTGATAGTAAAACATATACAGGGTTATTCACCTCAATCGACATGGAGTAATGTAGCCACACGATTAGATTTTTAGAAATTGTGAGTGATGGGATCGGGGAAGTTATTGCCGTTTAAAGCTAGTAATTATTTAAAATAAATTTTAGACACTCTGTATAAGGTAGTTTTTTATTAAGATCGGCATTTTTTTTTAATTTCACTCAAAATGAGTTATTTGGGTCATAAATGACCTAAATACAAAATATTTTCATGGTGTTTGTTTGTCTGTCTGTCCGTCTGTCTGTCCGTCTGTCTGTCCGTCTGTAACACCATAACTCAAAAACCGCTAAACCGATTTTAACCAAATTTGGCACAAAAATACTGTGGCACTCGAGAATCTGGTCATTAGTGTTTGGTGGGGTGGGGTGTTGGCAGGGGGGTATGGGAGGGGGTTAAAAATTTAAAAAAAATCGTAACTTCAAAATTACAGTAGCTAGCGAAATCCGGTTTTCAATTTAAGATTAGGAATAATATTTGCAACAAAATTTGTAATATCAAAATCAGTCAAAGTCGCAGTTTTTGAGATAAAAAAAAATTGTAAAAATTCCTTTACTTTGAAACTAAAAGAACTGCCTACCAACTTTTTATTAACATATTTTAGTATGCGGCGCCATTTTTTTTCTTATTACAACATAATATCTGATCAATAAATAAACACCAGTACATATTTAGCATTAAAAACTTTCTTACCCTTGGAGAAATGAAGCCTTTAAATTTTTACTACAATTTCACAAAATTGAATATAAACTACTCAAAACAATTACATATTGTTAATATATTATTATTATATTTTACATATTTTCTAAAAAAAATATATATTAATTTGAAAAACATGACACTTTGGATTCCCTGACTTACAGTTTTAAATAGTTTGGATACTGTAAAGGGAAATTCTAAACACTAGGCCTACGAGTTGACCTGTAATTTTTAGTCAGCCGACTATTTAGTTGCAAAAATGAAAACAATACATACTTATGGAGCCGATCAGCTCACTATTTGATTGCATGTGAGCGCAGCTCCATAGGAATATATTGGTTACAAATGTACAACTAAATAGTCGGCGATTAAAATGCACAATTCTAAATGCAATCAAATATTGGGCCGATCGGCTCCATAAAAATGTATTATTTCCACTTTTGCAACTAACTATTCGGCCGACTAAAAATTATATGTCAGTTCGTACAGTGGCGGATACAGAGGGGAGGCCCATGGGGCCCGGGCCCCCCCTTCGATCTATAATTTGGATTAAATATTAGGTTTTTGCGTTAAAAATGGCGCACTAAAAAGCATATCCTACATAACTTTTTATTTGGGCCCCCGCTAAAATAAATTTCTGTATCCGCCTCTGAGTTCATACCCTAATTATCCTAAAAAACCTCAATAGCAGAAAAATGTTTCATAATTACTTTTATTCAAATATGCGATAATTGTTTTGAGTAGTGTATTTCAAAAACGGCAAGGTTGTGATAAACCTTAATCAAATTTACCTATATTTCAATCGTAGAATCTAAAAATAAAATAGTATACAGGGTGTTCAAAAAAATACCACTATGACATTTTTTATTTAATTGGGTATCTTGTAAGAATATTTTTAAATTGTAGCTATAATAGTTCTTTAACGAACCCAAAACTTACAAAAATTTAATCGTTTAGCTAAACTGACTAGCTGACTAGCTAGCTAAACTGGACACATTGCTAGAATGGCAGACGGGAGATGGACCAAAAGACTTATAGAGACTGATTAATTCGGTGAAAATACTTTCAAATATTTTTCAGTAGCTATGTTCCTTATTAATAAAACATTCAAGCAAAACATATAAACGGAAGAGAAAAGGAAGCATTTTGTGCATTTGATTTCATCTTGCTAATTTTTGTCACATACTTTATAGGTTTATATCTAGTTTTAATTCTGTAAAATAATTAAAATATGTTTTAAATGTCTAACTTTTTATTATGGTTGAGTATTTTAGGTACTCTACATCCTTTAATTGTTGTCAAATTAACAAAAGATATCACAACCACCTAGATTTTTTCAAATTAAAATTAAAATATCTAGGAAAATCTTTCTCTGAGGGGTAGGCAACCTTTATAACATTTTGAAGATATATAAATTCCCCATTGAACACCGGAATAATATACTTGGTGTTCCATATAAAATAAAGGAGTAACTTGCTTTAAAAGTGACAAATGTTCTTGTCTCACCCTGCACAACTTTTCGGTCAAATTTCAATTTTTGTTTAATATACAAAGGTTACTGTAATTAAATATCAGGCTATACGAGGTGAACTAAAATTTAGGTAGCTGTTTAAAATTTAAAATTTACTCTTCATTTTCAGAAAATGTGAAATATGTCAAAATCCTTTGATTTTAGGTATATGCTTCTTTAAGAAGTTTTTATAAAACTAACCTTTATTTTTTCCTCGAATCCCCGAAAATCAATTAATATATAGGGTCTTCCATTAGAAAAAAACACCTAGAAGTTAACCTACATGTTATCCTTAGATCTTCTGTCGCGTATGAGGGGCGCTGCCCTGTATATAAATAAAAGTTTTAACCAAACATTTTAACTAATCAGTTCAGATATTTTATTTTGTAAACAATCGATATTTTATGCTGAACTTCAAGTAATTTCTATTTGCCTTAACATTTCATTTTATGATGATTTTAAAAGTAAAACTAAGCCGATTGTTAAAACCTTTTGAGCCTATTTCACCCGGAGCAAAGTTATCAGTATATTACATCGCATTTTTATAGCCGAGGTAGGCTATAATACGATTTTATAGCCAGTGTGGGCTATAATCCAATGAGAATGAGGTTTAAAAGAGACTAATAATCAGAGTAGGTGGTTCTCTATCCGACGCTTTTTTACTCACATACCATAATATCCTTACGCTAATATCTCTATAAAATGGCTCTTTTATGAGATATACCAAAGCTCTTTTTGAAGCTTAACTTGACGGAATTAAAAGATATGAATCAGTCGGTAACTTTGTCGCCTTAATAGAGAATGAAGAAAAACTCAAGAGATCAATTTTGTTTAAAAAGGATGAACAATCAAGAGAGAAATGATGTATTTTCTTGGGAAAAACAGTGGCGTACTATTTATTTTAATAAAATAATCCAAGGCTGTCTGTGAATAGATGCCACAGGTTCAAATAGACGAACAATAGTTGAACGAAATATCCAAAAGTTGTTACCGACATATTACAAGAAATTTATTTTTTTTTTAATTTTCAACACCCTGTAGAGCAGAAAGGAAGTACCTACTTTAAACCCCATGTTCATATAAACTTCTTTTCGTAAAAACATACAAAAAATCGCACCCTAAATTAGGCTAGTGATAAACTACCATAAATTAGACTACTAATTTTTAGACTATTTAGGAAACACCCTGTATAATGTCTGTCGCGTCAACTAGTTTGAAAGAAATTATAATACTGTTCTATGTAAGCCTGAATATTTATTAGGTACGTATATTGTACCTAATATGAAAAGCAGCTCTTTTGTTTATTCAAAAAGCTCGTAAAATATAAATACAATCTTCTTTTATCAAACCATCTTCATTTTTATCAACCCGACCGATGTAAAATATTTTTATAGTTTGCATTAAACCTCTTTTGTTCAAAAAATAATAGGCCGTCAAACTGAATTATTCTGACAGATAATACGAAAGATTTCGTGTGAAAGAAGAAAAAGTAATCTTTTGTGTAGCAAAACTAATTATGTTTCAAGTAGGAAAAGACAAATAAGATATGACATTTACCACTAGTCTTATTTTATGTCGAGTCAAGGTTTCTCTCTGATATATCAACTGTTAAAACTAATTATATAGTGTTGTGTTATCTTTACAGGGTACTGCATAGGTTCTGTTTATTACTGTTTATTATACCCTCACGTCATATATTGTCGAACTCTCTATGTCACTTGACAACCAGATGAAACTTAGATCTTAAAAACTTCGTGGATAAAGCTATGCCATATGTATGTTACACACGACTTTGTTTACGGGACTTTAACATGCATTTTTCTACTTATTTCATTCTAGAACAAGATTATGGTATAAGTCTATCCTTCTTTCTGCATACGCTACTGAGAATGCACAGAACGATATTCTGCACGTGAATGCTAACTTGCGGCGGTTTTTCGCTGCGTTGACAAAAATAACTAAATTTATGGACAAGATGGATTAAAATTTTTAAATCAAGATATAACTCATACGTGTATTTATTATTTTTAAAAATATTTGTTATATTATTTGAATATACTTTTTAAATAAAAACAAAATCAAATAACGCTATGCGTAACCAGCGAAACATTAAAATATGTTTTGACATTAAAAAGTCAATCAATTTTAATTAATGTCACCTTTTGTAATTTTTTTGTATACTGCCAGACTGTTTGACCAGTGGTCACCGTAATGTTAAAAGAATTCATTTGGATTTTTGGAAGATACTTTAGATTTTAAATTTGCGTTCTGTTTAAAAGTTTGTTTTGGTAGTGTATTTAGTGGACAACCTTTTTATAACCATGGATAACCTTATTACAACCTTGGATAAACTTTAGAAACACCCTAAAACGTATATTTGACACATAATCATGACGCAACGTTGAACGACCTACCGGTGAATAGACAGTACCTGTACAATTATAGTTGATACTGCGATGAGTGTTTTACATTTTGATATTTAAGACTGTATAAGAAAAATACAGATCCAAAACCAAAGTTTTACTGAACAGCTTCCAGCTTTGTATACTCTTTTTATTTATTTAAGAAACATAACTTATGAGAAAAAGTATTGTGTATTGTGTATCATAAAAAAACTTAAAAAGAAATTAATTTAATAATACATAACTACTCTTGTTACGATTTAGTTATTTATTTATAACTAGACTTTATATTAAACTTTGCATATCTAATAGTGTACTAAAACTTTTACGATTTAATTAGACGTCATTTTTCAAATCTCCGTTGAGATTCTGAGAATCCCCTACCATCTTAATTACACTTTTAAAGCAACTTTACGTGCACTATCACAACCAATTTGTCTCTTACCCTACTTTCTGAAATGCACCCACTTCCTCTCATGGATTTTAATTAGCGCTCTTTCCGGTGGTGTCGGAAATTTGTGCAGCTTGGCAACGTTGCACTTGCGGACGAAGCGTTTCTCGCCCGAGCTATAATTTGTCAGTATATCTTTGCCGTTCGTCGAGAAGCTTTCGCCCGAACAGATCTATTTCAGACCGTTGCGAATTCGTCGTTTCAAAGACGCGGCGGTTATTGGCAACAATGTTTAAGAGAATAATTAATAAAAAACATAATTTTTGTGCTTAAAATGATATTTTTTCTAATTACACTGTGGTGTTTAATATTTTAATTATTTTTTTAGAAAAGGTTAATCATATATTTTTATGTTATGTGCACAGCACTGTTTTTATTTTGTGCTAATATGTTAGATGATGATTTCTAATAAAAAGCATGCTTAATAAAACATGTTTAAAAAATACAATTTCTGGAATATACAAAACACAATTTTCATTATTTTGTATATTATTTATTAAACACTAATTTGAGTTTAATGAGAGTTCAGGATAAAAAATCTCTTTAATTGAGATTAAATGAGATATATTTCTGAGTTTTATTCTAATTCTAAAATAACAACATATAATTATTATATTCCATTTTTGGTATATAATTAGGTTTGTTAAACATATTAATATAATTATTTCTGGAGTTAAAAAATAGTGTCTGTTTGCTGAACAAAAAAACTCATAATTATTATAAAATTAATCAGTAATGTTAATATTTCAGTTCTTTTTTTACATATATCGAGCACAAAGTCATATATTTTAAAGTTCAGTAACAACATAAAAACCGAAACAAACTTGCGGAAACAACATTTAATAGATTTGTTTCTTTTTATGATCATAGTAACTAAAATAATTTTTTTGTTGAAAATAAATAAATTTTGTGACTCTTTACTTCAACATAAAATTTACTAAACAATAATAAAACTTATTTTTTAAGCTGTATGAATAATCTTCAAAATAGCAAAAATATGCATATATTCAAGAAAAAATTAATTTAACTTAAAATTATCTATTTTGAGAACGTCACCATTGCTGACGCACCCATTTACTGCCAATTTATAATTTAAAAAATTTAAATAACGGTTAATAACAGTTAAATGCGCGATTATTTAGCAAAATTGACATTAGCACCCTGTTTGGTGTTTTTTTTTTGTTTATTTCTGATGAATAAAAATATATTCTAAATTTAATTTTTTATTGTATTTTTTACTCATTTTTTAAGCGATTCATTTCATTATATACAATAAGAATAATAAAATTGGTTATAGTGTTTTGTTTAGAATTCAATTAGTAATGTAGTTTAAGATTAAAAGTTTTTCTCAGTAGGATGTCAAACATACTATGTCTCAAATGGAAACAAATTAGATAAAGTGCTCTACTTTGTAGTAGTAGTTTCCGCATTCATTTTGCTTTTCGTGGTCGGATTTACTAGTTCAAATTACAACCATTTCCTAAGGGAATGCACTAAAAGCTTTAGTCAATTTGTGCAAAATTGCACTGCTAATAGCCTGAAAAAGAGGAATCCGAGGAAACTGTTGGGAATTTCCGAATTCTGCTATCTTACTGTATCATAATAATCGTTTCCCTTTGATAGTTTTATTTGTGTGCTCCTTCTCCTTTGCGAACCCGAAATTCGCGTTATGCGAACTAACTTAAATGGCTAAACAAACAACTGCTTCGTAACTTTAGTCATTGTGAGCTGAAATTTTTAACTTTACTCGTAGATTGAGAGTTAATTCGGAATCCAACCGAAAATGATATTACTCTCTCAGTTCTACGATTTCATTTAAACCCTAATGCCTAAAAGAAAAAGTTTTTATTGTTAAGACCGCAGGAAAACATCTTATATTTTCTCATTTTCAACAAGTTTCCGAATTGTATCTAGCTTTGTGTTTCTTTAATTTTAGATTTGTTCTAAACTTTATGCAACAACTCGAATAGTTCAACTATTTCATTTTGCACAAATAGAACAAAGTTTTAAAGAGAGACTACTAGTGCTAAAATTTTAGTGGTAGATGTTTAGTAACAGTGTTCAATTTGTGATATGCCATGTGATACGTTGGGTGATGGTTGATCCGTTCAAGGTATTTTGGGTATTGACAAACAGCACCTATATAGGTAATATATTTTATGTAATATTTTATTGACTTTAAATTGTATTATATTTATAAAATATTATATGTTTTTAAGTTGTTCCCCCGTTGTCGTAAAAAGAATATACATGTTAATAAATAGGCGAATTTTAAATTTAAAAAATATTATAAAATAACATATATAACAGTGCCACTAACTGACTAGATTGTTAATTTTTATGTTGTGCTTTTAGTGCTCATTTTTAGACAGAAGCATATTATTTATTTTTAATTCAGTGGTTTTCAGTAGTCAAATATAATATATCTGAAATGAAATAAACTTAGATAAAATGCTCTATTTAGTTAGTAGTTGTTTCCGTATTCACTTTGCTTTTCGTGGTCGGATTGACTAGCTCAAATTACAACTCTTTCCTAAGGGAATACTCTAAAAGCTCTAGTCAGTTTGTGCAAAATTGCACTGCTAATAGCCCCAAAAAGAGGAACCCGAGGAAACTGTTGGGAATTTTCGAATTCTAATATCTTACTGTATCATAATAATCGCTTCCCCACCCGAAATGTTGGCTACGCGAACTAACTTAAATGGCTAAACAAACAACTGCTTCGTAACTTTAGTCGTTGTGAGCTGAAATTTTTAACTTTACTCGTAGATTGAGAGTTAATTCGGAATCCAACCGAAAATGGTATTACTCTCTTAGTTCTACGATTTAATTTAAACACTAATGCCTAAAAGAAAAAGTTTTTATTGTTAAGAACGCAGGAAGACATCTTACATTTTCTCATTTTCAACAAGTTTCCGAATTGTATCCAGCTTTTTGTTTCTTTAATTTCAGATTTACTCTAAACTTTATGCAACAACTTGAATAGTTCAACTATTTAATTTTGTGCAGATAGAACAAAACGTTAAAGAGAGGTTACTAGGGCTAAAAAGGTATTTTGGGTATTGACAAATAGTACTTACATAGATAACAATTTTTTACATAATCAGTTATACTGATATATCATTGATAAAATTGGCATTTTCAGTATTTTTTTGTAGTTTATATATGCCGGAATTATATATTTTAACTTAATACTTTACTATTTACTGTATTTTAGTTTCACATAATTCTATTCTTATATCTTTAGTATTTTAGTTTGCAATAGTTACACCTTACTTAATTAATAATCTAAATTAGAGCAAAGTTTTCATATATTTTATACCATAAATATTTTTTTGAGAGAAAAAAAAACAAAAGGTCATAGGCAAACATATTAACAAAACTTTTATATAAAACCATTTAGTACAGATTCGGGGCTATTATTATTGCGGTCGGCTTTGTTCGTTTATTATTAAATAAATTACATACTGAATCATGTTACCGTTAAAATATTTTTTGCTAGTTTTTGATTATTTCATTACGTTGTTCATGCCTTTCATTCAATTTTTACATTAAAATTCCTTTATACTCACAGTATAAAATGTTAAGCATTGTTTGAACTTCAGTTTTAGGTTGTACCAAATTGAAATTGCATTGTTACAACCAAATACTAAATTATTAATTTTATTACTACTAGCCCGAGCGTCCGGTAGCATATGTTTATAAATTTAGTTTTAATACTAATTTTCAAATAATGAACGTAATTCGATTTAAATATAGTATTTGTTTTTGAAATTTGTAAATAAAAAATTGTTAGTGTATTTTTAACACACCTAGTTTGTTCTCTTTTTGTTATTGGAGAATTTTTTTTTGAAACAAGAAAGAAAAGCATAACAAAAATACTAAATACATGACTCATCATCATCGTCGTCGTCATTTTCAGCTTATTCAACCATTTCCAATTATGGTGTAGCTTCCCTCACATATTTATATACTCTATATTGTTGCCTATGCGGACCCAAGTTATCCCTGTTAATTTTCTGATATCATGGACCCATCTTATGTTCGGTCTTCTTCTAGGTCTCCTAATTCCTCGTGGTTACTTCATGCTGTAATTGTTGTGGTCTATCTGTTGTCCGTTCTTCTTGCCAAGTGTCATTTGAGGGATTGGACTCTGTGGATGACTTTTGGATCTATATACTAGGTCTTTTGTCGTATCCATTTTATTTTTTACGGTCTCTCTTGGTTATTCTCAGCATATTTCGTTCCATTGAGTATTATGCGACCTGCAGTTTCCTTGCGATGTGCGTTTTAAGTGTCCATGTTTCGTATGCATAGGTCATGACTGGTAGTACACATTGGTCGAATGTTTTCTTCTTTAGATAGATTGGAATTCTAGATTTAAATGATTGAGTTTCTTCCATAAGTACTCCATGCCAACTTAATTCTTCTGTTGATAGCCGGTAGTAGAGATCCCGAACTGTGTATTAGTTGTCCCAAATATATATATATATATATATATATATATATATATATATATATATATATATATATATTCTTCTACTATTTCCAGTGTTGTTATTTATTGGCATGTCTTTTCTTGCCACTAGTTCGTTGTACTTTACTTTAGTTTTTGCTAAATTCACAACAAGAAATAAATACATAACTATTACCAATTAAACATCCAACGCGACTTATAAAGGTAATACGCCATATATCTAATATATTGCTTTATTCTGTCATTTTCTGTTCTTATTTCTTTTTGGTTAATAAATTAGACGTCCTTTTTCTTTAGAACATTTTGTATGTAAAAAATTACAGAATAAATCTGAATACCGTGTTAATTGTGTTAGAATTACGTCCGTCAGAGAACTAGTTGGTCGGAAAGAATAAATTTCAAACTTTGAATTTATTCGTTGTAGAACATTTTTCGTACCAGAACTTGTTTCGGGAAGTTTAATTAAACCGACTACTTAGTAGTTTTGAGCCAAGTTATGGATTAATTTATAACCACTACATCGCGGGTAATTACCTCTACAATTTAGTGGTATTACGAGAACACACGACAAGCAAGTATCTTGTTTAAAATAATCCGCATGTAAGTTTAACTTGCATGTACACCGTAATTAAAAAGTTAGGAGATAAGAAAAGACTTAAAACGATGAAATATGATTAGTAATTTTCTGCGTTTAATTGGTTTAGTTACAGTTGCACAGTTGTATTATTTTACTTTAATATAACTGTGTGGCATGCGTAAGGTTTTTAACAATTTTTAAGGAATACATAAAAGGTACTTTAAAAGATAATGAAAATATATTTATAATAATATTAAACGATATTTTACATATCTTACACTAGTATCATAAAATTAAATATTTTATAATTTATTGTCATATAATATGACAAATATCATCGCATTTTCCCCATTTTCGTCAAAAATACTTAAAAATACTTTTCTAATTTATTTTCTACGTCTTTTGGTCTTAATAATAAGTTTTGGCGTATTCAGATTACTTTTGACGTATTCAGAAACAGGTGATTATTAAAAGTTTATACGAAAAGCACTGCTTGTTACCCGGAGATAAGTTTAAATAGATTGTCTTAGCTTGTTTTCATCAATATCTCATCATAAATAATGTGCTTCATAAATAATATGGAGTAGTTATCTTATAGAAGTTGTGTGTGTTCTCCGTATGAAGACTTGTCGAGTTTGAAAACAATGATAATAATATTGTGTTTCATAAGTATGATATGAGTCATAATTTTAAGAATTATGACAATCTATGAGGAACTTTATTTTTTTGTCAGAGTGTTTTGTTCTGTAGTATATTATTGCCATATTCTTTGAGAATGTAGTTTCAAGAATTTTGTCACCAAAACACTTTCACATCGATTTGTCTATTTAATCTAAAAATCAGTTTATTTTTCAATCTGCTAAAATATATTAAATTTTTATATGTTTTTTAATGGTGAACTTATTTTTAACTTTATACGAACTTCATCAGAGGCAAAAATATTTTATTTATGGTTCCAATTTCCAGTTATTCAAGTCAAAATATCGTAAAATAATTTTTTTTGCAGAAAAAAATCTTGCTGTAGTATTATTTTAAAACATTTTTTTGTTGGTATGTAAATAAAAAAATAGTATTTAAATGCAAACACTAAGCGTTATTATTGTCTGACCCGCTTATTTAAAAATAAACATTCCTTTAAAAGTAAAAAGTAAAGATTTCAGTTAACGTCTCCTTTTTTCTGCCAGGGCTAATGTGAACGGGGCCTACTTTGTTTACGCGGAATCCGAACCGCGGTCCTAGGCGCTATCATGGTCAGTAGCCTACCGACTAAGGAAGTGTCTAAATTAACTCTTACTCACGAGATATCCGATTTCATCCGGCCTCGAACCGGCGCCGGCGTGTGTATCAATAGATTTTACACTTTTCCCTTGGACATCAGCCCTTGGACATCAGCACTGTATACTCAAACTAGGGAGAGGGAAATCAGACAATGAACAGAGATGATAGATGTGCTAGATAATAGCTTGTAGACTACCGTTTGAGACGCATTAATGTTATTTTGGTTTGTAAATTTTGGTGATTGTGATAAAGAATGTTATTAAAAGTGAAATAAATGTGTTTCCTCAGTATTTTACTAATGTTCACTAAATAAAGCATATTATATTTCATTTTTCTGTTGTAATATTCGGTGCTAAAGCTTTTCCTTATTTATTTCATCTTGTGCTGTGAATAATTTCAGTTTAAAAGTAATGTAAATCAATACAAAGTTTAGAACATCAGTTTTTAAGTTAAAACACAAAGTTTAGAATAACAGCAAGTTTTAGATGGATTCTTTGGAATAGTGATCAAGGTTTTTTCTGTCGTGCTTTTTTACTTGTAAATTCCAGGCACAGTACGGCATTCCTTTCAATTTATTTAATAAAATAAATAGGGCTATTTACAAATTTAGCGTTTGATTTACATAATCTGTTCGCCTCAGATTTTCGTAATGCCGCAACCGCACATGCGGCATTTGGCATTGTTGAATAATATTCAGTTTATAATGGTTTGAATTAACTGTTTAAATTTTTGAAATATAAAAATAATTATTTTTATGATATAATTTTAGGTTTTTCATTCCACAGTTATAAAAAAATATGCAATAATAATTATTTGAAGAAATATTTGGATTCTACTGCACTTTTTACTTACAAGAATTTGAAAGTTATTATATTTTGAATTGTGTTTCTCTAAACTAATGTTATTTTATTTTGTTTCAGGTATGTACAAAATTTGGAAATAAAAATTTACACACTTCCTGATGCTACAGTATATACGAAAACGTAAGTAGATTATATAAAATAAGTTTCTAAAATAACATAATAGAAAATGTTTTGTTAAATCGCTGTATAATCTGAATAGAAAATTATTTTACGAAAATGTTACTTTAAGTAATTATTTATACAAAACTCTCTCTGAGATATTTATGATTTTTTTTTAAATTTTAGATAAAATTTACGTTATTTATTATATTTAGAGGTTTTAAAATACGATTTAATCTTTTTTCTGTGTTAATATTCAGCAATACTTAAAACCCGCAAAATGCATTTTAATGAGATTGTAAAGAAAAAAGTATAAAAAATAATACATGCAGAGCTCTCGCAATATGCTTCTTTTAGAACTTAAATATTTTTATAAAAGTTTGTAAAAGTTTCTAATAGATTAGTTCTGTTCTTTATTTATAATCTAAGAAGTCTATTAATAAGCACTTTTATAAGTAAAAAAAGGCAGTGAAACTAGGCTGTCTGTGCAAGATTAATAAAAGTGCAATTAATTTGCATTTTTATTATTTTTTTATTTTTTAGTTAAAAACATAATTTCTTGATAATGTGGCAACATAGGTAGTAGATTAAATTTACAAGCAAGAAAACCCAAAAAAGATCCAGTGCTTCACAAAATTTTGACTAAGGAAAAAATGATTTTTTTTCTTAATTTTCAAAATAAAATAACTTGGTTATTTTGGACTTATTTGAAAAACGGCAAAGAGAAAATATGTTTCTTTTATCGAGATCTATCAGACTCGCTTTGTATAGCGTTAAGTATCAAATATTTCGATATGTGTACAATAATAAGACCATAGAAGAACCATACCTACATATATAGAAGTTCTTAGAGAGCCGCATGATGAATAAATTACATATAGTCACATTATTTAAATTAATGATAATAATCAATATGATTAATAGTAACGTATATTTAATTGCTTGCCTTTTACTAATAATGTCTACTTTAAGAAAAAATATATACAGGGTGAGTCTTAAATAAGTGCAAATATTTTCAGGAATGGTAGATCTCGATAAAAGAAACATGTTCTTTCATAGCCGTTTAAATAATTTAAGTCCAAAATAACCGCATTATTCAAATTTGAAGATAAAAAAATGATTTATTTAAAAAAAATAAGAACCACTAATTTTTTCTGCATACACATTTCTGTATATACAAGAAAATTTAATAAAAATGTACGACTTTCAACATATTTTTTTTGCGAAAGCAACCTCATAAACGTGTTCCTGGGATCGAAATATATCACCCCTAAAAATATTTGCTATTATTTAAGACTCACCCTGTATTATTAATAATATTATTTAGAAACAAAATATAAATTTTACTATTGTTTCTTTTAAAATATCATTAATTTCGAACATTGAAAATCAATAATAAATGTTATTAAAAGTTGTATATTGGGAAACCGAAGTATTTTTATTATTATTATTTTAATGTCTTATCAATTTTGTTTGTTATTTTTTAACTTATATTATTGTTTAACTAACCGAATAAAATTTACAAATAATTTGGTAGAGGAATGAAATAATTTTTTAGTAGAATATTAATGATTATAAAGTGCAACACTTGTAATGCAGCATTTGGTATCATTAATTATACTTATGCTTTTAAGCGTAAAATGTAAAGGACTATTCTCTTTACCAAAATTAATAACATTTGCATATTTACATAATGGCGAAATGAATGAAAATACTAGCATTTCTATTAACTCTAATATTAATTTGTGTATCTCTATGCGCCATACATGTTTAATTCAACATTAGTAATAATAAATATATTAAGCATTTTTATAGTAAAATAAATTATTAATTATGTTGTATTAAAGTGAGACAGCTGAAAGAATATTGCTATATTGTTATTTGAAATGCTTTTAAACATTTACACAAGTTTACTAAAGGCTGGATTAATTGTATGGATAGAGATGTTACAATTACAAAATTATTAATATAGAGTATACTGCACAAACCGAAAATTATTATTAATAAATACAATTTATAGGATATTGTCAGAACAAAGGTACTAATTAAAGTTACTTTTGTTTGTAGTATAATTTTATTTTATTTGCCAGAATTCAATTATGTATTTGTCTATTTATGGTTTCTGTTTATTATTTTACCATTATTATTCATTAAATTCTAATATTACTCTACTCTATTTATGAGTAAATTAAAGTAATATTACTCTACTAGAATTTATGGGTATTCATTTGATGGTGATGAAAGTTATATACTTTATACCCTTTTATAGGTTATTATATATATTAACTCTATAGGCTTGGTGCATTTCAGTTTATTTTCAAATTTCCGACCACAGCGCTCTAACGGCAGAAATTTAGAAGTGCCGTTACCGTTTATACATATACTTATAAACTCTATACAGATTATCGCCTATCTCTGCAATGTGTTGAAGTTGAAGCCGAGTTAAAGACAACTAGATAATCGGTCCATGTATATTTCACATAAGTTCGTCTGTTAGGCAGACACTAGCGCAACTCCAAAATTCCGAATATCGATTAGCCCTTACTCTGAGGATTTTACAGTCGAACAGTCCACAGTCTTATTAAGTAACAGTCTTACAGTCGAACGGGAGCGCAAACGAAAGCCGTACGAAGTTGAACGAAGTCGTACGAATGAACAGCTGGTGCCAGAGTCTAGTCTCTTATTGGTCTAGTTATCCGATCGATAATTCATAATTCAGACTTGCGCACTACGCTTGAGCAGGCCTAACTGAGCGACTTATTCAAATTCCTTTAGAAGATTTATATATCCATTTCACCAATCGTATACAAATAACATAGGCTAGGCAAGAAATTTCTTGCTATGGAGTTTACAGAATCCCACTGCAGTTGTTTTTGATGTTCTCCGAACTCTTTATAGAAATTATTGTAATAATATTATTTCCCAGTCTATAACTTGTTTTTAACTACAAGTTGATTTACTTAATAATTTTGCAGTATTCAATACAAAAAAAATACTATAAATAGAAAAAATACCAAAATATTTACATTTATGTATCATTTACTATTGAAAAATCAACAACCGTATTTAATAAATATTCCAGTAACAAAATATTTACAATTATATTCAACGATATACAAACCTACATATGTATTTAAAAACAAACAAAGAATAAATCATATATATTTATTTAGAAAAATCTAAAATAAACATGACCAATTGATTTTAATTTGATATCTTCTCTGTTATACGATTTTTATTTATTTAAAAAATATATTCCATACATTAGTTTAAAAACTGAAAGATACCTAGAATTTATTTTGGGGGTTTTTAATTTATACAGGGTGAGTCTTAAATAAGTGCAAATCTTTTCAAGGCTGATAGATCTCGAGAAAAGAAACATATTTTCTCTTTACCGTTTTTCAAATAAGTCCAAAATAACCGAGTTATTTTACTTGGAAATTAAAAAAAATAATATTTTGCTTAAATTTAAAAACCACTGGATCTTTTCTGGATTTTCTTTCCTGTCCTAAAAATTAAAAGAAAATCCAAATAATTAAAAAAAAAATCCAAATTTTCATTTTTTTTTGGCGATAGAAACTCATAGGAGTGTTTCCATTGGCATTCCAAATACATGAGTGCCCGAGGGTTGGTATAATTAATATAAAATCGGAAGATACAATAATAATACAGTTGCATATAGAATTATCATTTCCTTTCTCTATTTAGCCTCTAGTATCTGTTAAAATATTCAGCATTAGTACGCAGTCATATTCGAACATCTAGTGTACTTATGCAAGCTTAATGTAACTGTAATGTTCTGATTTAGGTAAAAGCTTGTGTATCCATCGTTTCAATATGTCGAGAGCTGTAATTTAATCGACAATTTTAACGGTTGAATACGGTTGAATTACTTAATTATCTGAGAGCGAGAGCTTGCATATTTTGTATTCTGCTCTTGTATATATGTAAGTAGGTATTTTACTCTTAAAATTATTAAAAAATGATTTTCCTATTGTTCTATCCAACAATATTTACAACACTCGATTTAATGATTTTTACGATTTTTTGAACATTTCCTAAAATCAGTGTATGTAGTGATATTATTTTTTTAAGTTTTAGTTTGTGTAATGTAATATATTTTGTCTTTTTATAAGTTATAAATCATAACAAAATTAGAACACCATGCCAATTAAGTGAAATTAGTCTAATTGGCTATAGCTCAGTAAATTTTTGAAAAAAAATCAGAGCTTATGTCGCTGAAAAGTTTAAGAAATGGCGCTTTTTATGAAATCATGGCCAACTATGGTTTCCATTTAAAAAACATATGTTTGTGTCATATGTCAAAAATGACAGGCTTTAGAAAAAATCGGGCAACAGAAACTCATTAGGGATGTGATTATCTACAACTTTTATCTGAAAACTTTTTCTCTAAAATATATTATAATGGAATTAGGGACAATTTTTAAAATAGCCAAAATTTGTTTTTTTTGAAATATCTAGTAAGCCATGAACTTTTTCAAAAATCTGAAAGGCGTATATTTATGACCCCACAAAACTGCAATTCTTTCCCTATTTAACGGACTCTCCGAGATGCCCATAGAGAACATCGTTCAAAACTCAACCTGTATATTCAAATGTACGAAGTTCTGTAATAATATGTATAATAACACGCAAAACATCAGCTAACTAATTAAAATGATGCATTCATTCCTTGCCATCCCTTCATTCATTAAAACGTCACATTTCCTTTCCTTTTACAAACAACGGTAAATATTTAATTTTCTGCGTCGCATAGTTCCGCGTACCTTCTCTTATCCTTTACCCCCCGCCCGCATGCTTACAAAAGCTTTTTCCGGTCTCCCTAGGGGTACGAGTTTGTGCAACGTACGTATCGCCAACAAAACTCCATTGAAAGCTGTGTGGTGAAGCGCTTTAATGTTTTCAGCGAGGACGCGACCCGAATATATCACCCTCTAGCGGTGGAATTAGAAAGGTAGAAGTGGGTGCTTTTATTTCTGTTGAAAGTAAGAGGTTGTCATATTTTGTCACATTATAATTTGTCTGGGTTGAATACAGTATCGTTAACTTTCCGAGAGCGCTAATAAGAAAGTCTTTAACTTGAAACTATCATTATTTTTAGCTTTATGCTACCATTAATTAATTACGGTTATGCTTTCCTTGCATACTTTCGTTTAATTTGTGCCTATGTGTACTGCCTGTTGTGCTGTTTCTAGCTTCTTAAAAAAAAACCGATGCCTCTAAATGGACGAAATCATCAGGATTTTTCTTAATTATTATGGGTCGATTGGAACCAAACTCGGCACATGGATAGAGGTACCCGAATGGAGTCCTCAGATGGACAGACGGAGAGATGGTCATTTTAGTACAAATTTTGTGAAAGAGAATTAAATTATTTTTTAATTTCTAATTTATTACTTTTTCAACATTTCAAACTGCACATTTTCAAACACGCTCTTCAAATCCTTCGATTTAATAGCTGTTGGTAAGATATCTCTTTTGTTTGTTTGTTTAGTTTACCTTTGTCTACAAATTGTAAAATTTTTTTGACAATAAAAGCATTTATTTCTTTATTTATTTATTCACTTCAAATATGTGCTCATAGTGCACACACACAATTTTTTGTTTTTTTTATATTAGTTTTATTAAACAAACTATTTCAATGTATTGTTTATGATGTGTTGTATTATTGTTTTTGATTCATTGATTTGTGTTATTTTTTTTGTACACAATAGATTAGAACTTAAATTGAATTCTAATAATATTTCAAATACTAAGAACTTTTTAAGCTAAACTCTATAAATTTCTTTAACCAATTTAAATCTGTCAAAAGGAAATTTTTTTTTTCGCCTTTTAGACACGTACATATCGTATTACCGGTTTAATATTTACCGAGAAAATCTCCAGTTTCTCCTTGGACAAGACTAATTCGATAAGATAGCCAACTCTACCCTTCTTGATTGCCGCTTTCTATTCAATTACCTTAAAAGCGAAATTTCTAAGGGCTTAAAATATTTCGTTGGTCAATGTTGAACGGTTCCCTGTTCTCTCGAGGAGACGGATCTGGGTGAGAAAAGATTTATTTGCTTTTGGATTTAAAGGATACGAGATTTCTTTTCTTTAACTGAGAGCGTAAATTATGTTGTCGGTTGAGGATAATTTATATCCGAATCCTCTAGTATTCCGAGTGTCTATTTTTATCAAACGGTTTGCAGTCAGAGGGGAATTTCTTTTTTTTTAATAGCTAAGGTAACTACTAATTTACTACTGTACTACTTAGTTTATTACTAATTTACTACTGAACAAAAATATACTTTTATTTTTTAATTTCCGATTATTTAACTAAAAGTTCCACCTTTGATTGAATGAAAACTCAAATTATTTGCCTTCGATAATAATTAATATATCTACTCGTCTTATTGTTTTTATAATTTTTAAAAATTTTATGAAAGTTTGGAAAGCTTCACATTAATTCTGTTTTTCTAGCTAATAGTCTGTAGGTAATGAGTTTACAACTTTAAAGTCAAAGTTTTCTGATCTATTGTTTTATACTTTAAAACAGAACAGATTTGAATTACAGTTTCAATAACAGCATATTTAACTTTTTAATTACATTTTAAAACCCTGTAATGAAGCCTGTTGTTTCCAGTAAACTGTAAAATTCTGGAACCAAAAGTTTAGTTTGTAATATCTTCATTCTTTTGAGGCTCTTTGTCGCTAATAGAGCCCCGTTTAGGTTCAAATAAACTCTTTTGAGCCCAATTAGTACAAGGGCTATTTTGTATCGAAGGAGAACGTCATTTAAAACTAACAATTTTCCGGGTAATTCTAGCTGACCATCTCTATTTTGCGAAAGGGATGAAAATCCTCACAATGGTCTTTTAACATAAACTTTCAAAGGGAAGTAATCTTGGTGTGCCGAATATTGGATAGGGCAAAAATAGGAGAGCAGAATTTCTTCAATAGATTTTTTGGATTACTCTGGATTTGCGAAAATATAGATGTAGATGAATAGAAGTTTAATAAAAGTCCACTTTTTAGTTAACTCCTCTTTTTATGATATACAGGGTTAGTCTTAAATAAATGCAAATATTTTTAGGGGTAGTATATTTCGATCTTAGGAACGTCTATGAAAATTTGAAAATTTTTCTATATTTGAAAATTAGGAATTTTTTAAGAAAATTGTATTTTTTTTAGTTTTTAGTTGAAAAACATAATTTCTTGATAATATTACAACATAGGTAGTAGATAAACAAGTAAATTTACGAGAAAGATAGCCCAGAAATTATCCAGTTGTTCTCAAAATTTAACAATTTTAGTATTGAAAATACTTCTGGCCGCGTTTATATGGGACCCATCTTTAAAAAAACGACATGCTAGGGGCAACATGAGTTCAATAACCTGCCTAATCAACTTGTCAACACGTAAGTCGATCGCAAGGCCGTTCGAGGGCCGAAATGAGGTCTTATTAGTGTGTGTGGGCCAACTATTTTATGGATATGGATGTTTAGTCTGGGAAAGCCGATATTATTATAAAAAAGAATATGCGTCAAGGCATGGGTTGTTAGGTACAGTTGGGCTATTTTAATCTTACTCTTTCCGTAGAGAATCAAGAGGCAAATTATACGTGAAAGAGCGGAATAACATAAATAATAAATTTAGACTAATGCAATATTTTTTCTTGGCGCGTAGGATAATGCGCACAATTGATGCATTAAAGGGAATAATTAATTAAATCATTAAGTTCCAAAACATATAATAACTCGGGTCTCATCGGATCTGCTGATACATTTTGATAAAATCCTTGTATATTATTATAAACAAGGATAAAATTTAGGCTATTAGGACCTATATTTTTTTATATGATTATTATTTTTTTAATTAACAACTTAGGACAAAGAAAAAGCTTGCATGGTTTCCACCGCCAACAGGCGTAAAACAAATGAATCCAAGGCGGTGCCAAATATTTTTATCGGGATAAGTTTTATCGTTTGAATATTGTTGTAAATAATTATCATTTAATTAGTGCTAACTTATCAAAGTTCACAACACGGCGAAATTTCAACAAAATCGGCCAACGGACTTTGAGATATTAATAAAAAAGGCCTATTAGAAAACACATCGACATCTTTAAAATTATACATTTCCGGACACATGTTTATATGAACTTTTTACCTTAAAAACACTCAAAAAATCATCTCCTGAAGTTTGGCTAGATACTTAATTAACACCCTGTATTTAAAAATGGCTGGCTAGTGATTTAGTAAGCTATGTTTATTTTAATAGGAAAAAAATACATTTCATAAAAAATAAACAAACCCATAATACAAATACTATACACCAATTAATTAATTAATTTTAAATGTATCTAAATAGGCACTTTAATAATTAAAAAATGAAAAATGAACAGGAGCACTTCTTAAAATCACTTCATAGAGTATACAAAATATGCTAAAAATAATAATTCCAATAAAAAACATAAATGGCACATTAAAATCTGCATTATCTGAAATCAAACTATAGCTAAACGGGTAATACAATAATAGAGACAAGACGCCGACATCTATAATGCGATGAGCAGTTTTTAATAATTATTCCGAGTTATGATTACATACTTATTGTTTTACAATTTATTGTAATGATGGTTATGGCATTCCTTCAAATAAATTTTGATTTAAGTATTGTTAATATAGTCATATTAATGATTATAGCCCGTATGATTTTCAAAATAAATAATCAAGAGTGTTTTTATCAGAATTATTAAATGATTAAGTCAGTAGCGTAACTTCAAATGTGAGGCCCCCCGCAAAATTTTTTTGGTGCCCTTATATTAAAATAAAAAAAACACACTAAAAACATAATATAGCTTTATGTACAGGGACATCATTTTAAGTGTCTCACTCGATTTATAATTTTCCTGTTTGATATTTAAAGATAATAGAAAGATTTTCTAATGTAATTTTTCGCGAGGATGCCGATTCTCTACACCAAAATTTTTTAAAACGTCAATTTTGACAGATACGACGCCATCTTGATTTTTTTTAAATAGAAACCTCCACATATTTTAGCATGGTCCGGTAGACATATTTTAGCTAATTTCAAAAATATATAGTTTAGTATACTTTGCACTTACCGTTTTCGATATACAGTGAATTTAAAAATGAATTGTTCCAGAATCATTTTAAGTGTCTCATCCAATTTAAAATTTTCCTCTTTTCTATTTTAAGATAGTAAAAAGATATTTTAATGTAATTTTTCGCGAGGATGCCGATTTTCTACATTAAAATTTTTTACAACCTCAATTTTGACAGATACGACGCCATCTTGATTTTTTTTAAATGGAAACCCCCACATATTTTAGCATGGCCCGGTAGACATATTTTAGCTAATTTCAAAAATATATAGTTTAGTATACTTTGCTCTTACCGTTTTCGATATACAGTGGATTTAAAATGAATTGTTCCAGAATCATTTTAAGTGTCTCATCCAATTTAAAATTTTCCTCTTTTCTATTTTAAGATAGTAAAAAATATTTTAATGTAATTTTTCGCGAGGATGCCGATTTTCTACATTAAAATTTTTACAACGTCAATTTTGACAGATACGACGCCATCTTGATTTTTTTAAATGGAAAACCTCCACATATTTTAGCATGGTCCGGTAGACATATTTTAGCTAATTTCAAAAATATATAGTTTAGTATACTTTGCACTTACCGTTTTCGATATACAGTGAATTTAAAAATGAATTGTTCCAGAATCATTTTAAGTGTCTCATCAATTTAAAATTTTCCTCTTTTCTATTTTAAGATAGTAAAAAGATATTTTAATGTAATTTTTCGCGAGGATGCCGATTTTCTACATTAAAATTTTTTACAACGTCAATTTTGACAGATACGACGCCATCTTGATTTTTTTTAAATGGAAACCCCCACATATTTTAGCATGGTCCGGTAGACATATTTTAGCTAATTTCAAAAATATATAGTTTAGTATACTTTGCACATACTAATTAGCTAAAATATGTCTACCGGACCATGCTAAAATATGTGGGGGTTTCCATTTAAAAAAAAATCAAGATGGCGTCGTATCTGTTAAAATGAAGTTGTAAAAAATTTTAATGTAGAAAATCGGCATCCTCGCGAAAAATTACATTAAAATATCTTTTTACTATCTTAAAATAGAAAGGAGGAAAATTTTAAATTGGGTGAGACACTTAAATGATTCTGGAACAATTCATTTTTAAATCCACTGTATATCGAAAACGGTAAGTGCAAAGTATACTAAACTATATATTTTTGAAATTAGCTAAAATATGTCTACCGGACCATGCTAAAATATGTGGGGGTTTCCATTTTAAAAAAATCAAGATGGCGTCGTATCTGTCAAAATTGACGTTTTAAAAATTTTTGGTGTAGAGAATCGGCATCCTCGCGAAAAATTACATTAGGAAATCTTTCTACTATCTTTAAATACCAAACAGGAAAATTATAAATCGAGTGAGACACTTAAAATGATGTCCCTGTACGTATATCAAGTCATTTAAAATATAAAAACAAAAAAAAACTTATAGACTAGAAAAAATAATAACTAGAACTAGAAAAAATAATAATAAAAGAACATAAAAAATTCACAGTCCTTTACAAAGATGCAACCGGAGGGGCATTGAAAATGATGAATAAAAACGTAAAAATATGATTAGTGTTAATATGAGTGTATTACATTCATATGTTTAAATAACGAACTTAACAAAAAACAACAGATTTAAAGATTCACTGAAAAAGTAGTAGTGTTAACATTAAATAAAATATTATCAATTATAATTATGCGATCGCACCTTATCCGTAAAACAAGCAAGCAAAAAAACCTCGAAAAAAACTAACATACAAAACATCAGGTTAACATGATGACAGATTATGATCAATGACAGATAAAGAATTCTTACGGAAAGTTACACTTTACGATATAATTTTTTAACTGTTAAAGGCAAACCCCATTTAAACACAAAACTTTTTAATACCTACTACTGTATCTAAAAGACTTTTTTTAAATTACTAAATTCTTAGCCACGCTTCTGTTTTTCTTGGCTGTTGTGTGTCACGTCAAAGATTAATAGGCCCACGTTTGCACCACAAGGCGATGCTGCAGACCACTAGGTAGACCGGTGGTAGAAATTTATGTTATACAACTTGTAGTCAATCTACACTAATATTATCAAAAATTTTTTTTCTTTTAAAATGTGTTCAGATTTTGTAAAAAGTATAAGTCAAAATCGCAAAACTTAAATTTGATATGAGTTTCTTAGTTTTTAACTAATATAGTGGCGAATTACAAAAATTCCTTTTCAATGAAAATTAATGAGTTAAATAAAATAATTTAATAAATTACTAGCTTTTTTCTCGGGACTACGTTCTGCGTTACACCTCGAATCGTTCATGCATTGATTTAAATGATTTTTTACTTCTTTATAGAGAGCTAGTGAGCATAGATGTTTTTTATTTTTCATCTTTTTTTTTATTTATTAAGAGCACTAATACTCTCTTTATAGGTTATTTTTTATTCTTTGAAGGATAATTGAGGAAGATATATTTCGTTATGATGTCACTAAATAAATAATTGTATAAAATTTTATACTGTCTGGTTTATAATGTTATAGTATTGCATTTTCGTACAGCAAACTTTCATTCCCTATTCTACTCCCTAAGGGTATAAATTTCATAAATTCGCCTTACCTTTGTGCCAATTTTTATGTGTATAATCCAGAGGTCACCAAGTTTTATATAAATTTTTACTAACTTTACCCATTTGGTTGATGAATTTCAAAAATTTCTTCTAATTCTTTTTGTAGGATTTCATTCTTCTAGACCAAATAGTAAGGAATTTTCATACAACAAACTGTTCCGAGATAATTTTACTCTCTAAGAGGATGAATTTCCTAAAATCGCTTTGTGTAGCTAATTCACTAATGTCGTTTAAACGAACCTTTGTGCTAATATTTATGTATCTAAAGCTGGCGGCATGAACTCACTCTAAAATATCTAAAAACGTAATATATAATCTAACTGACACACCACTGACAATGACAAATAATTTATTTCTGGAGGTATTGTGTGTAGGTGTTTTTCAGGTATGTTTTAGTATTTAGTCGTTTTACACAAAGAAATAGCCATTAAGCACTATAAAAATACTTCATAACAAATCTACACATATATACCTTTCATTTAAAAAAAGAATCATCAAGATTGGTAAAGCGGTTTCGGCGGGATGGATGCAACAAAAAAACCCTTTGAGCTTTTATATATGTATGGATTAATTATTTTTCCAACATATTTTACTTTGCAAATTTTTATAAATATTCAGACTCGCCAATATCGTACTCCACCGTGTCCAGCCTGTTTAGCCAAACGTAGGCCGATTCCTCTTCGGCGGCGTCGTGACCCTGGCCGAAGGAAGAGTCTTGAAGACGCTCATCCGCGCATAGGAATAAGTTGACTGCGTAGCGTATTGCGTATTAATCGATTCTGAAACTTTCTATCTCGTGTATAACATGTTACGCAAGTTTATTATTTTAATCTCGATTTTAATAGATAAATGTGTGAAATGCCACCTGAATATCTTCCGCCATGACATGTTTTTACTTTTTTGTTATGGTAAAGTGATTTGTATAAACTTTATTCAATAACGTATATTTTCCTCCATTTGTGATTTTTTAATTTTAAGCGAAAATTAAGTATAACATTTTAGGAAAAAGAAACACTGTAATATTTAAAAGAATAAGAAGAAATTAGTCTTATTTTGAAAGGAAAATATAGAAAAAACTCTTTCTATAGAAAAAGTCTTTATACTAACCAGAATCCGGTGACATATACGCGGTCTCACCGGAAACATTACTTATTACTTCGCATAACTTGAAGAATATCTACTTTTAATAATGAACACTTCAGAAATACACCAGTAAAAACATTTATTATTTGAGATTAAAACTCGAATTAAATTATAAATATTAGTTACCTATGTTGTTATAGCTTTTATAGGCCTGTTTAACGACTTAATAAGTTACCTAGCGAAAAAATCTGTGCGCGTACCTACCACTATTGTTACAGGTTAATTCGTTAAAGAAATATGTTACACAAGTTAAAAACGCTAAAATTTTAATGGTATTACTTGTGCATTATTGGCCTTATAATGTAATTTGTTGGAATTATATCTTCTTTAAATATAATTAGACTTTTTAACGACTTTTAAGTTACCTAGGAAAAAATCTGTGCACGTACCTACCAGTATTGTTACAGGTTAATTCGTGAAACAAATGTGTTACATATTATTCGTGGTATTAGTGGTATTATATTGGAATCAGCTTGGCATTAGTGGGGCATTATATGAGAAATTTTGGTATTTAATTTGTATTTTTGGCATTACTTTGGCATTAGTATACAGACATTTGTCAGCGGTTTACTCCTTGTAGATAATCAAAAAGTTTTTTGATAAAATTTGCTTTTTATGTCAGATCATTTCTATGAAAAATTACATTAGATTTTTATTAAAGACGCTGGGTAATTAAAACATTGACTAATAAAGCTTGTCCACTTTAAATAAGGGGTCACGAAATATCCTCCTTGGAGTGTTTGGGTTAAGGGGTGTATAATAAATTAATCGTTGTTTTATAATAAAAACCATAAAACATTTATTTGTGAGTAAAATAATGCAATGGTTGGATATCTCTCCTTTATAATTAGGTGACTAAAAATACACTAAAATAATTAGAAAAAAAATCTTGTACTTATTTAGTAATTACGTCAATATTAATTAATTGACTTTCTAGTCTATTTTATTTTATGTACAAATATATTATTAAATTTTAAGCATTAAGTAATAAAACACTTTGTGCCCTCTTATATCGTAAGAGGTTACGAAATATACTCCTGGTTACACCCCTTACAGAAAACAGTGTAAGGGGTGTAAATAAATTGTATAATCACTGTTTTTTATAATAAAAACTATAAAACATTTCTTATTTGTGAGATTAAAAAAACAAAACAATGCATTGGTTAAAATAAGTACATTCAATACATATGTATGTGTTATAACATAATATAGCCATTACTATTATACTATTATTATTAAAATAATATGTGTGTAACATATTTCTTTAACGAATTAACCTGTAACAGACATTTATATGCCCAGTATATTTTTGTTTAACAAACCAATCAGGAAAAATCCAAAACCTACCGTTATAGGAGGTATAAGATGATTAAACTTATATAATGACAACTACTTATCTGATAACAAATTAATTACTACTGTCAGCTAGTTCAGCTACTGTCTAGGTAGAATATACCTAGAGTACCTACACCTACCTATGATGTAGGTAGATTAAAGCTTATTTTGACGTTACCTCTCACTTCGGTGTCACATACATGATATGGGGACCCTTATTCCGAAAGTAGTACAAAATTAGACCGGGTAAAAGGGCACTATCATCAAAAATCGATATATTAATACCACCGTATAGAGAAAACAAATACTTATTTTTTGATCCAGTACACAATAAAGTCTTCGTAGGGAGTAATTTTTTATAATTATTTACAAAAAAATATTTCCATTAGCGCTTATGACCAAAAAAACTTTAAACATGAATAATCATTTCCATCATGCGAAAATTTGGTTTAAAAATAGATTTTTTTAATATAACTTTCATTTAACGAAAACGAAGGCCTAAATAAAAAAAGAAACAATTTAAAAGTTTCGCTTATGTCTTGACAAGGTATCAAAGCAAACCCATATTTTTTGCTTTTAAACTAATAAAGATATATCAATAAACAATTAGCGATGTAATGGTTTTTGCGCGCGCTGGCCGACTGCCGCCGCTGCGCCGAGATTTCCTATACCCTTGTATATTATGACGTCATGGTGTGGCAAATGTAGCATTTTAATTGATTTGGGCTCCCTTTATATAGGATAACAGAAACAATTTCAATGTTAAAATAAAACATTAAAAAATAAATCAACACAATATTTTTGGAAATTGTAGGGGACGCTGTTCACATATATATGTATTTAGTAAACAAAATCACGAGGCCCCATTGCGGGTGCTGCGGGGCCTACGCTACGCTACTGGATTAAGTAGAAATAGTTAATATTTAGAAACTTCGTAAGTGTTATATTTTAGTATAATTATGGATTTAATAATTAAATAATTATCTTAAGTTTAAATTGTGGTAAACTTGAGTTTCAATCATTTATATTTAAAATCTTAGGAAAGGCAATATAGATTTTAGGCAGGAGAACTCAAGGGAAGGACTGTGTAATTAGTAATTAAGACTTTACAAGTTTTTTACTTGCCATTTTTTCTTGTCGTTCACGTTGCACGTTGACTCTTCGTTGTGTCACACACAATCTGAATTTCGGATATGATGCAGAGCTGATAATATTAAATAGGCTTAATGGGGGAACTGATAATATTAAATAGCAAATATATCAATTGCAAGGTATTCAAAGAAATATTTTTGTTAACTTTGCAAACATTTAAAGCATGCAATAATTAAAAAAAAACTGTGAAAAATTGACGTGAGATTACTTTATAATTCTTGGAAGTCTTGGATCATAAAGATTTGAATTATTGTGGGTCTGTTTTGTTTAAGAAATAATAATTATAAAATAATAATTTCAAAAACTCAACTATCAAAATATAATGGTAGCAAATTTTCATGCATAGATATCATGAATAGGTATAATGTTCTATATTAATTGGACATACTGAAGGTAAACTAGGTATAGTTGCTGCAATCGATAATATATTTTATTGCTTTTTCATATCACACAACATTTTCATCATAACAAAAAACCGTCAATACCGCTACTCATATTATGGGCACCTATGTATACTTGTGGTTGTGACGGTTTTTTATTAGGTATGATGAAAAGAAGTTGCAAACTAAATTATCGTGGAACTATATTTTAATTTATTTTTATCTACAGTAACTATTACTTATTTTTTGTACGGCGAATTTAACCGTAAGTTCGAATATTGGTTAAACCTAGAAATACCTAGGTAATAGCCCAAAATATGCAAAAGGGGGAGTGAGTTTAGGAGTGAATTAGGTTTTAGTTGGTTTTGCATTAATAAAAAAATATAGGCCTAATCTATACTTAACCTAAACTGACATTTTTTGCATATTTCGGGCTCCTACGTGGGTAACCCTACGTTTAACCAATATTCGGGCTTTTACGGTAACATAATACTCATTCTGATTGGTTTAATCTGGCTCCATAATGAAACTGTGGGTTCCAGGTGCTATTGCAAATTAATGCCATTAATTCTATGTATATACATACCTCACATTTCTATAGTGTAGTAAACGTGATCGTGACCATTCATGAATCCGCACACGTCCATCTCCATCATTAATTTTTTTTTTTAATAAATTGTTCACTTTTATAAAAAGCCATCACGATAAAAATCAAATATCAAAATTATTTAACGTTGTGAACGGTTCACTTGTTCACTATACGTATCTCGAATATACCCTACTGGCAAACAAAACCTTAGGTCGGCGTTTACATGTATAGGAGTGAATCGCTAATCTACTAAGTCGGAGAGAGCCAAAATACGAAATATTTGTAATATAATCACTTTAATCTGACGCTAGATCCATGCGCTTGGGAAAATACTTGCCTTGTGTCTTTATTCAGTACATCTTATTTTACGTTTCGTACACACGAAAATCGGCACCCAAGACCAGTAATGCCGACCCCAGTATTTGCGAATGGCAATTAGCGATACGTTAGACTGCCAGAATGCTGACGTCACGAATGTCAAATTGCTTTCCAAACAAGGTTTAGTTCTTTCATATTTCTATTGAGCTCTTCCAAATGACGTCACAGGTTAATATAAAATGTAAAAAACAGATGATTGCCGACCACCGCCGACTTTTGTGTCTGGTATTTTCAATACGCCTATGATGGTTGCGCATGTTGCAAAATCTGTGAATTTTTTTTCAAAATTTCAATGTAAAATAAATCGGTTTCTTTGGACTTGTTTAAAAAACAATTAGAAGAAAATATGTTTCTTTTTTCGAGCCCTGAAAATATTTGCACTTTTAAAACTTACCCTGTATAGGCGAAAAGAGGTACATGTATATGAATAATAGTAGTTAAAATATGTTATTCTATTAATTATAAATAAAACCCTACGTTGATCATAATTTAGCTAATTAGGGATAAAGCCTACATATTATATCCCGTAGATTAATGGAAATTAATATCTACATAATACGTAAAATATTTGTTCTGTTTAGTAATTTGAATGAGAGTTTCAACAAAAACATATTTGTGTTGAGTTAATATATTCTAAACATAATATAATGATTTTATTTGACAGATACATATATCTCATGCTAAGTAGCCTTTATTACCTATTAATAATCTAAATAAAAAATAATCTATTAATAATCGAATATTTATTCGAAATAAAAAAGGTGAAAAATTTATGTGTATTATTGTTCATTATTTAGAGTTTCATTATTTCAGATTACTAAACTGTAAAATAGGTAATGAAAATATTAGACGTTACAATGATTAAAAAATCTACAGTAAACAATATCTTTTTGTAGAAATTTAAAAATGTGAACTTATAACTTATAATCATACAAAATATGGCAACATTGTATTCTGCTGAAGCACTATAAACAAATTTTCGGAACCTGAACAAGCGGCACTTAAAAGGTTTTCATTATTTTCCGGAAAGTATCAAGAAAAACATAAAATTTTCAACATTTTCTTTTCGCAAAAAAACATTAACGTGTTTCTGTTAAGATATGCTTACTTATCAGCACTTGGAGGAGTTCAAAAAATAACAAGATATTTGACCTGGTATGTACGGTTCTTTTTTTTATTTTTTCATTTAATTATTAAATTATTAGTATTATTTTTGTTTCTTTTTTTATTTTCTACGTACATTAAACCCATTAGTCGTTTTTAAAAGAAAAGTATTTCCATTAGAAAAAACATCCATTAGAAATACCTACTGTGGGAGTATGGTTTTTTTACTTTTATGATAATTTATTATTTATATTTTTTTTATACGTTTTATATCAGTTTTAATGAAAATAATATGCGTAGGATGTGTTTTAATTCTACAAATGCGTGACAATAGATAGATATCCTACATTAACCATAAACCTGAAATATCTGCAATCTTAAATATTTTTATTATACACCAGCGCCGGATACTACCTATGAATTCTTATGAAGTTATTGCTATAAAACGGAAGTGCCAGGATTGTTCGTGGTAGAGACGTCATAAAATTTAATATTTAACCCGAGAGAAGCTATAAATATAAATTTTTGTTTTAATATGCAAAATTATTATGACATTAGATGTAGATGTGACATAATGCATTTTTCATATATTTCTTTTGAGTAAGATGTTTTAAAAAGAGACGTAAGTGGCCGTAGGCAGATCAAATATTATATTGAAGATTATTATGCACATCTTACTTAATTTTAATTACAAAAAAAGGAAATAGCCCAGCTACGATGAAACACCTATTTCGGATCATCGGATCACTGAAGTTAAGCGACATTTGACGTTGTGAGTAGATGCACGGGTAGACATCTGGAATACGAACATAAACTATGGTACGAATGATATCGCAGATGTAGAACTAACCTCTCAATATTGATCTCTCTATTATAATCTCTCAATAATTATGTGACAAAAATTAGCAAGGCAAAATCAAATGCTCAAAATGCATTCTTTCCTGTTTACTGCGTAAAATGATACTCTTCAAAAATATTTGAAAAACGGTAAAGAGAAATATGTTTTTATCGAGATACCAGCCCTAAAAATATTTGCACTTATTTAAGGCTCACCCTGTATAATATACTAATTAGAACCTGAAGTTACTTAAAATTTTATTAATCATTAAATAATGTTCCATATATTTCCTGATATCAATTACGAGTTTAATATACGAGTCATTTTTATTGAGAAATTTATGGTTTCGTTATTTTATGCTTGCTATAAATCTGCAATATCCGTTATCTTAAATATCCATTATATTCTAGCAACGGATACTATAGTCTAAAACCGAAGTCGTATAACAAGAATATAGGAACCGACTGTAGTTGAGCAGTTATAAAATTTGAAATTTATTAGAAAGGAAGTCATAAATAAAGTTTACTGTAATATAGGGACCTAATGATATTATTGCAGAGATAGCCCTGACGTAACATTTATTAAGTTATACTTTTCCGGCAAAATTCTTGATGTTGTACACGTGAGGTACTCTAAAAGAATTTTATAAATATACATTTTTCTGAGAAACTTTTATTTTACACCAGAAGACGTATATATAAATAAAGTTAAGTAGTTTTATTTCAATAAGGAATCTTACTCTAAAACATGTTAGATAGGAATATGAATTTGAATTACTATACAGAAACATATATGATATGATGGGTGGGCTCTAAAAATAAAAAGTGTGTTCCACGTACTCATATATTATGACAGATAAATTTTTAATTCACTAAAAGTAATTCAGATAAATCTTTTAAAACATAGGACAATAATATTTGAATTTAAATTGTCAAATCGATCTATAATGTAATTTATTAAAATTTCTTTTATAAGCTCATCAAATATTATATTTTACTAGAAAATAACGACTGTGCTCTAGTTGCAAATACGTTACAGCAACTGCAAGCAATGTTGAACACATATACGTGGGCATGGGAGGCTTTGGGACTTAAGCTGAACATCGATAAAACTAAAATCATGTGCACTCCCTCGGAAGATTACAACAATGCTATAAAAATCGGCGGACTATCGGAATATGTAGCGGAATTCAATTACCTCGGCAGTTTGATTTCGGAAAAGGCTAATATCGACTCTGAAATTCAGCACAGGATTAGCAGCGCCTCAAAAGCATTCTGGAAATTAAAAGACAGGGTTTTCTACAATCATGACTTGAGCACAAAAACGAAACTTGCAGTGTAACGAGCAATAATAATTCCCACCATGTTATATGGGAACTTAAATTTGTATGCTTAAGTTTAATTACATAAACATATTAACCTAAAATTCTACTAAATACAAAGTAAAACCGCTATATTGTTTGAGATCACAGAAGGTACTAGAGACAAAATGATAATAGTTAAGCTTCGACATGCAGTGGTGATATTGGCAAGCAAACTTTCGCACAAGGAAGCTCAATATGTTTCTCACGGCGGCAAGAAATTCTAGGTTTAGCTTCCGATAATTACACCAAACTTGCCAATGGAACGAAACTTCGGCATTGGAGAGTGGAGTAAGTGGCTGGGCGGTAAGGAGAACGACATTAACATGATGATCGAGGAAATCGTTTGATGTTCAAACCGCTTAAATCCTCTTTTTGCAGTAATGTAATCGCCACGCTACCTGGACCTATAAGATAGGAAAACTATTGACTATACAAGATTAATGCTTATTTTTGTGGAATTAAAGATTTGCAAATTAGCTACACTATAGTACAAACAAATTGAATTATTATAATATGTATTTGTAGATTGTGTGTTCCTCAAGTTAGTATGTATTATATTATACAATAATCTGCAAATTTTAGACTAAGAAAACTATAAGGTGTTTATTTAGGGTATTTATGATTATGCTTTCTCAAATAATTAAACATTGTTTTATAGAGGGTGTTTCAAAAAATATGTTCTATCTCTCGTGGGAAGATTCCTCACGTAAAAATAACATTTATTTTTTATATTGACACATGTCTGATTCTGCTTCATTTCGTAGCTACAGTCCTCATTTTTTTTTTCGATTTATTATAATTTTGCAGTAAATTCTCAGTCCACTAATAAGTTTTTAACCAAAAATCCACTATTAAGTTTTTTTGATTTCTAAATTCATTGAAATTTATTTTACAATGAACAAATATTTTTATTTTTAGTTTTCTGTCACAATGGCGAATATCCAACTCTACAAAAAATACCATTAATACTAGATGTTGCAGAAAATTCTTTGTCCTAAGCCATGTGCAGTTTTCTGAATAATGGGATATTCCACGTCTGCAATAAATTTGAGCTGTCAGCTATCTTAAATATCCATTATGCTCTATGACTGCACTATACTTTTCAAAACCGAATTCGTATGGATTACAAGAATATCAGATTCTTCTCAAGTTGAACTGTCATAAAATTCAAAAATTTATCACAATGGAGATCATAAATACCAATTTGCCCGAATATAGGAAGATAATGTTACTATTTCTACTAGAGGTAAAGTTTATTAATCTGAATTTCCATATTTCTTGCAGGCTCCTATATTAGACGTGATATACTTTATATGCATTTTTATAAAAGTATCTAAAAGTGCATTTAGATCAATTGTTATGATGTAAGTTATACAGTATATTAGTAATAATTTGTTTAGCAGACACGTTTCTTTAAAGCTGAGTTTACATTTAGACATTATATCTTAATAAGGAAAATTTGTTAACCTTAAAAGATTAAAGGGTACTTAACAAGTTGGTTTCCTTTGGATTATACGCAATGGCATTTTTTTACTACTAGGTCATCAATTTTAGTTTATTCAACCATTTCGAATTATGGTGTAACCTCCTTCAAATATTTAGACACCCTCTTTGTAGTTGGGCCCATTGTTGTTTATTGTTGGCTATACGGGCCCAAGTTATCCCTGCTAATATCATAATATCATGGTCCCATCTCAGGTTTGATCTTCTTCTAGGTCTTTTAATTCCTCGTGGATATCATGTTGTAATTTTTGTGGTCCATCTGTTTTCCATCCTTCTTGTCAGGTATCCTGCTGATTGCCACTTGAGGGATTTGATTTTGTAGATAACATGTATTACCTGGGTCTCTTTTAGTATCCACTCTATTCCTTTAAGGTTTTTTTGTTAGTTATTCCCAACACATTCCATTCCATTGAGCGTTTTGCAACCTGCAGCTTTTTTATAATATTCGTTATAACAGCGCTTTCAGATGGAGCGGAGCGTCCGTCGTGTTTTTTCGAGATAGCCATCGGACGGAGCATACGCGACCATGCGAAATTGTTCATATAAACTCATGGTACTTGTTCGAAGGCGCGGACGCCCCGTCGCGGGCGGTCCGCTCCATCTGAAAGCGCTGTTAGTGTCCAGGTTTCACATGCCTAGGTGTTGACTGGTAGTATACATTGCTCGAATGTTTTATTTTTTAGATTAAAGTGGCATTCTAGATTTGAATATGACATACTATGTACTTTTTTTATATTTTATATATTTTAGTTTTTTTATGAAATTTAATTTATATGATAAACTATGCTTCTTAAAGTTCTCTAAGAAAATTATTTACTTCATTTCTTTTTATTTATTTCATTTCCTGGGTAGTACGTGGGTTATGCGTGTAATGATTTTTTTGCTAATTTGTAATTACATTACTTTATTTTTCCTTATTTTTTTTTCTTTAGTTTTTTTTCTTTAGTTAATTTCAAGAGCAAACAAAAAGTAACACTACAGCCGTCTTATTCGATTTTATAAGGCGATCAACTTAAAATTAATTGCGATAGAAAGAGTGAAAAAGGTAACAGTTGTTCTTAAAAAAAAAAGAAAGAAAGTTGCGGAGAGATATTAGCGAGTAAACTTCAGCGAACCGAGGCCGAAAATGTCCCTCACAAAGACAAGAAGTTTTCGGTTTAGTTTCCGATAATTACACCAAACTAACTTGCTAGTGCTTTCTTAGTGAAACAAAACTTTGATTGTGGAGAATTAAGCCGTAGTTTGTAGGTAAGGAGAAGGACGAATTTATTGAAGATAATGAATAACTTTGATGTTCTGGATCTCCTAAGCTTTGCTTTACAACGATATAATTAGACCTGAGCCAACAAAACTAATTATTATTATTTCTCTAAATTGAGATAATAGAGGGTTAATTAATATTACAATTATAAATATTATTTTCAGTTTATTCTGTAATCTGGACATTTTCTGTTTCTTCAATAGCCTGCAAATGTTCTAGAATACCACACAAAATACACGCTTTTATGCAAATACCTAATAATGTTAACGCTTAAAAATTTAAGAGGAGAAAAAATTTTGAACCTAACAAACAATTCGTATTTATAGTGGTTTACAGTAATTTTGTTAAAGTATACGAATATTCTCGTTGATTATTGGTTTTAAATAAATATGACACTGCCCCCCAATGAAAATTGCGAGTTGCTAACCCTAATAATTCTAATTCTAACCTGGCAACTGAGCTAGATACTTTACCTAGACTTTTATTCAGAAGCTGCAAACCTATCGCTGAAAATATGCATTTACTTCCTAGCACAAAACTAGAGGATATTGGTACACAGGTAGAGTCTTAAGTATATTATAGTGATTTTCTTAGCCGCGTATGGCACAGATCGTTACCCAGAGCGAGTTAAATTGTTTTACAAAGGGGTAGATCTGCTCCGAATGGGATAACTGTGGCAACACTGCCGTTACTACGTTTCCTGACGCTAGCTCGTGTGTCACGGCCTTGAAATTTTACTCCCAGGGCGCGCAAAGGAGTTTCACTTCAAAAATAAAAGTTCCCAAATTTATAATTTCAGTCAAATAAGTACCTACTCAACATATTTATTTTTTGTCAATAATATCCTGAGAGTGGTTGCTCGAGCAATTTTTACCAAGAGACCTTTTTTACGTAAAAATTGACGGAAATGTACAGACCAGAAATTGTTGATACCCCTGTATACATTTAAGGAAGCAATCAAATTTTTTATTAAAGTTTATTTCTCTGGCTTGAAAGTCAGCACAAGAATGAATTCTGAAAAGTAATGTACAAGGTGTTGACAAACTTTTTTTATTATAGCATGCATATATAAATCAACCTGCTCTCACTACCGGTTTCGGAGCCCTACTCCATCATCAGGTGAGCTTGGGAGATCCACGCATTATGACAAACACAGCGTAGAATTAAATTTCTATATTAGCAGTTAAGTGGCAAAAATCTTTATATAATTTTATTATATATCTCTACTGCAAGAAATTTGTTTTCTATTTTATAAATTTGACTTGCCCGTTATCTATATGCATTATATTTTCATACCGGATGCTATATCATTTTTAAAATTCCTGTCGTAAAGTGGGAATATTCGGATCGTCTCTAGTTTGAATCGCCATAAAATTTAAAATTTACCGCAATGAAAGTCATAAATACAAATTCGCCTTCATATATACAAGGTTAATGTTACAGTTGCAATGTAACTAGGTGTAACGTTTATTAGGTTAGGATTTTTATTTTTGGCCAAGGCAGACTTCACATAATTTAGAGGATTTTACAAGTCCAGGCGTTTCAGTCTAAGATTTTATTTGATTTAACATACCATCCTGGACACTTCATCTACGTGCTCTGTATTTTAATACACGCTGTAGAGATAAATATAAATGACGACGCATTGTTGCCGGACCTGTATAAAGTAATAGGAGAAACTTTGAACCGTGGCAACCTCTATTTGCGGCAAATTTTTGACTGGCACCCTCTTAAAGGTGTATTTCCTTATTCATAAATATACTTAAAATTCCTGTACTATAAGTTTACTTGCTTATCTGACATTATATAGTTCTTACCTCTGTGCTATATGGGCAAGGAACAGTTTAATAACAATATCGGTCGATATTAGAACATTATTAACTTCAAATTCAATCCGAAGAAGTAGTAAAAAAGTGATAGCTAAGCTCCGCGTGTGATGATGCTATTTGCAACTAAACTTGGCCGCGACGAAATCCAATATGCCCCTCACGACGACAAGAAGTTCTAAGCCTTAGTTTCCAGCAATTAGAGCAAACTTGCCAATGTTCTCTTAATGAAACGAAACTTCAGATATGGAGAATAGAAGGGTTGATGTAATATATGTAGGTCGTCCAGAAAATGGTGAATTTGTATAAAAAGTAAAGATAAACCTTGGGACCCATAGAAATACTAGGTTATTAATTCAATCTTATTTACAGGATTTATGGGGAAAATTTGTTTTAAATCTCTTTCCATAGAGTAAAAATGCATCGTTATTTGTTATTAATTTATTGTGTTACCTTAAGGTGTGTTCAATTAATAAGGGTAGAATTCGCCAGACGACATCCACAAATTGCCAAAAAATACAATTTACCTGTAAATAAAAATGGTAGAAAAAACTGTCACTGTTACTGTCATTGTCATATATCGTCTCACTGGATAGCCTTTACTAATCTAAATGTATTAACTTAAAAACTATAGTTCATACCAAAAAAAATTTAGTCACGTGATTAAGCTTGAGCGGCACATCCTTAGTCACTTTTACATATTTTCCTTTAATCAAAATATATTTTAGGAAACAAAATTAAATTAATTATAAATATATAAACAGTTATTATTTACATCAAAAAACTCACCTTCTTAACAGAACCTAAGGGATATAAAGGGCCATTACTATCGTTTTCCCGTTCAAAATATTCTAATAAAATTTCGATGAGTTTTTTACAGCTAGTAAGCTGTCTTTTACACTTCGCACTAAAAACGGTTCTAAAAAGAACAATTTTCGACTGCAAGTTCTACTAGTGAAAGTTTTTAAGCTTAAAATGTCACAACACATTTCTTATTTTTGATTTCTTACAGCAGAGCTACCACCTGAATCCCCTGCGGGAAATTTAAATTCCAATTAGTCAGCACGGCGCCGAATATGTCCAGTGTTGGCAAAATTGAATTTAAAAATTGCGCCCTCGATTACGAAACTAAGTTTAATGAGTATCAAATATATATGTTACGGTTAAGGTCCGATGCCCGGTTAATGTCGACATTACCCGGTTAATCTCGAGAATAACACACAACAAAACCACCAAAAACATAACCTAACCCAAACATTAACATGTCAATGTCGACATTAACCGGACATCGGACTTTAACCGTAACATATATATTATTTGCCTCCATTATATTTTTTATTGACGTTTATGAAAAATCAGTTTTAGTGTGTTACCTATATTTTTTATTTATTTTGTAACATTTTCGTATTATAATCTCTTTAAAAATATCATTCAGATGATAATATAAATATTTTATATGATGTTAAGTCAAAAGAGGCACAGTAATTTAATATTATTTCTCAGTGACATGTCGGTTTTCATTTAACTGGAATATATTCCATCAAAATATTTCGTTTCGATAACCAAAGTAATCTGAAATCATGAAATTGGGAAAGTTGTGGCATTTGAAAGCAAATAAGCAAAACAAATCGTTATTTGATTGGACAGCTAGTAGACCTAAAATTAATTAGACATCTGTCAGCCAATTTTAAACGCAATGAGCAAATATTACGTTTAATCAGAATCCTCGTACATTCATTATGTGTACCTATTAATTTAGATATAAACAAGTAATTAAATTTCAGAACCGTCCCTATAGCAGCTAGCAGGAAACTAAATTATACAAAGAGGAAGATATAACAGGATATTAAAATATATTTAATATCTACTAGATGCTAAATATAAATAAATAATAAATAAATTCCAGACGCACAAATCTATTTCCAAAAAAATATTTTTTTCTGGAATTTTAAACTACACCATTTAAAAATAATTTTCACTCAATATAAAAATAAATTGCAACCTTCAGTTCCTTATCAATGGAATATTTTTTTCTAAAAAAAGCATGTACGCCACTGACTTCTTTTTTCTTGTTAGCGAAATAGTGTAAGCAGTTTAATGCCGATTAAAAGTTGACCCTTGACATTTTGTCGATTTCGGCCTCCTTGATGAGATAAACGCAATTTTTTTAATTTGTCTTGATTCAAGTCTATAGCAACCTTTAAAAAATTTTAATATCATTAACTTGGAAAAGTTCCCATTGATTCATGATCAAAAAATATGAAAAAAAGTTCTTATAAACATGGTATGGAAATGCATAGTTTTAGAGTTACAGGATGTTAAAACTTTTTAAAATTAGGTTTTTTGTAATTTACCTTAAATACCATTATATTTTACTTAAAACTGCTGTAGATTGGACTGGTAGTAATAATAACTAGTCAGTAGCGCACATGTTTTTTTTGAAAAATATTCAAGTGTTAACCCATATGCACGACCCTGATGAATTTATCTACACTTTTTTCGCATTAAAATATGAAGCACTTATAGTAACTTTTACCCCCAAAATTTCATTTGAATCACAATACTTGGAAGGAAATTATAATAAATCTTTGACCTTGCCAAAATTATCATTGGTTGTCATTCACAGGCCGTCTTTGATGTCGTTTTTTTTTCAATCGTATGGTACCGTATGATCGAGAAAAAACGGCATCAGCGATGGCTATGGATCAAGTAATTTTATTATTATCAAGATCGCTGTCATTTTATATGTAAATTTATATGGGAAATGTCATCGATGTTCATTTCCCAGCCAACTGGACGCCGTTTTTTTCGATCATACGGTATTTTATGTATAAGGATAATTTTAGAGAAAATACATATTATATAACAGCAATATGGCAAAGAGACAGTTGCTAAACAAATTAGGGCTGATAAAAAGTTTAATATCGGTACTTTTATCATACAGTAATGGCGCGTATAATAAAATCACAGTTTATTGAAACATTTTCGTAGCATTCTAAGTTAAAATTGCAGACTTACATTGGATTTAAATCTAAATCGTCTGAAAATGTGAAATGGATTTTACTCTCGTGCGAACGGAATGACGACGCGGAGAAGATGTAAGAATTTGCAGCTCTTTGAATTAACTAACGTCGAAAATGCATATCGATATGATTGGATTACTCTCGACATAGTAAAAGTGATTGAATTTTGAGAGCGTTTACTCGCTGGGACAGATAAAATTGGGTCTTTTTGTAGAAAAATTGGTACCAAAAAGAATAAAAATAGAGTACGGAGAGTACGGGGAGGTTTTTCTTCAATAAAATAATAAAATATGATGAAATACTTACCTGTAAGTTTTCTTGTTAATTGTATTTGATATTTACAATTTTTGATAATTTTTTTTTATTTAAACTATAGTTTTTAGTTAAAAACATAACTTCTTGATAATATGACAACATAGGTAGTAGATAAAATTTACAAGGAAGAAAATCCAGAAAAGATCCAGTGGTTCTCAAAATTTAAGAAAAAAAAATTTGGAAATTTTTAAAGTAATAACTCTCGCTATTTTGCTATTATTTGAAAAACGGTAAAGAGGAAATATGTTTCTTTTATCGAGATCTACCAGCCCTGAAAATATCTGCACTTATATAAGACTCGCCCTTTATATTGTCAATCACGTTGCAAAAATTAATACTTTTGTGACGTTTGAAAAAAATATATATTTTAACAGATTCTGAAACCGGAAGTTTTTAAGCAAAATAGATTTTTTGTTTTAACTGCGTTATAAATGTACTTCATTTCGAGATGAAGGTTAACAAGTTTTTCCCATTTACGTGTCGAAAATATTCTAGTTTTTCTTTGTAAACGAACGGTCCATAACATACTCAGTTTCCTGCAGTTGTTTTTGAGAAAAAAGTTTTATACCCGCATGAAGATGGATTTAATTTGAATATACGAACTTTAAAATATAATAGATAGTATAGCTACTGTTCTCGTGATTTTATGCATATTTTATTATACCTACTTAACTCAAGCAAAATTAGAGACTAAGAGGGAAGATGTTATAGGGCTTGAACTTACCTTAGTAATGATACAGTTTACTTTTTATTTTTTATTGAAATATGATGAGTATTTTTTTGAGCTTTTTTGAGAGTTGTAATTAATTAAACATGTACTAATTACACATGTAAATTAATTACACCAACTAAATTAAAATACCAGCAAAATCCATAGATCGATGTCACATTTTGTTTACATATGTTTATATATAATTATGCGGAGATATCAATATTAGAGTTATTTCGTCAAAAAAGGAACCATTCTATTAAAATTTATACAGATCTATTTATAAACTAAATGCTTTTTAGCAACACATAATAAAAAAGCAAGTATACTCGTTTTAATTTAATTTAGCAGAGCATAAATTAAAATTAGCAATGTAAGTTACGAAGTTTGCCTATTCATACGCCAGAAACATTAACATGCCTTTTCTTTGTAACCAAACAGTCTTTTCACAAACCGTACTTCCATTTTCCTTTTTGAAACGAGAGAAAAAAACGAGATGAATACACGCGTCGAGATGGATTTAATTTAAATACATGGAGCTTTGTATGCCAGAAGCAGTATAGCGAGTGTTTTCGTGTAGGCATAATGGCAAAGCATTGGCATTATACAAAACATAAGCAGTTTTGCGTGCCTACTCCTTATTTGAGAGGTGGAATGAGGCAGAACGGGGTACTTAACTTAGGTTGTAAATGGTGCCTTTTACGATGTAGGGTTTTGTTTGTTTTGTTTGTTGAGTGACGCATGAAAAAACCCATTCCGATTTTATGAATGGTGTTTTTTTTAAGTAAATTTCGTTCTTTATAAAAAAAATATAAAAATTTTATTGTGATTTTTTGCTCAGGCAAAATTATACAAGGTGAATCTTAAATAAGTGCATATGTTTTTAGGAGTTGTATATTTCGACCGCAGAAACCAAAAAAAAAATCAGATTTTTACAAACTTATTCATATTTTAAGTCTCTTTAAGCAACTCAGAAAGTTTGAAATATTTGTTTAATCACATTTTAATACAAATCAACTATTCGTGAGTGGTATTTTCCGTGTTTTTGAGTTTCCGGAAAGTGTCGTAAGCGACAGAAAATTGCATAATAACTTTATAAGTAACAAACATCAATGAGGAGTTGGAAATCAATGATGAAAGTTCAAAATTACCTGCAATATCTTGCAACCCTTTCAGAGTATATTGTTCTTGTCAATTTTTCCAGACGTAATGGACTATCTTCACCATTTGGTCTAAAATATTAACATCCAAGGGACGTCCTATGCCACTTGATGGTCTAGGGGCTGTGGAACATGATTTATGACAATGCTTGTGATATCTGGCACCCGCACCAAAAAAATCTTGACAAATAAGCTTTTATTAGTGAAAATATGAATAACTTTGTAAAAATCTGAAAATTTTTGGGCTAAAGAATGTTTGCCCGGTTTTTTATTATTATAAAATATGATAAAATTCAAACAAGTTCCAAAATGTGACAGCTCTTGATTCTACCTTTTAAAATACTTAGAATTATCAAAAAATATTAAATTTTAGCAGAGTTATTGAACAATTTGTCCTATCAATCAATTATATGCTTATGAAATCTAGCGTTAAAACTTGGAGAGAAAATTCAGGGATCTTCGAGGCGTAATATCTCGAAAACTGCTAGTTCTACATAGAAAATGATAAGAACCTTTTTTGTAGGTAATTGCATAAGATTCATTTTTTATTCCAAGAAATATAAAGCACGGTGTTACAATTTTTTTGCCTCAAACTATTCCCCACAATGTACACACAATCCGCTTGAAAAGTCCTGGTAGACAAATTAAGCCGTGGTTTCAACGTTCATTTACTGGACTAATAGAGTGTATATTTGCAATAACAATGGTGCGGCCAACTATCAACTTTCAGTATTTCTAAATGCCGATTTTAAAAAGATTTGTAATCGATTCGGAAATTTTTCATACTGACGAACTTTTAAAAAAATATTATACATTTTAATCCGAACGTAAATGAACTAGGAACTAGTTGTAATTTAATATAAAGACAAGAGAAAATTAGCCGCGCATATTAACAAATTGGCTTATTTTTACCTCAAAAATATTCAAATTTTTCTTTGTAACCCAACGGTCGACTCGTAAACTCACTTTCCTTGCTTGTTTACGAAACGAGGAAAAATATTTATGTACACCTGCCGAGGTGGATTTAATTTGAATACATGTTAGATTTATACAACATCGGTAGTAGAGTGAATGTTTCCGTGTAGTCATAACGGCAAAGTGTTGATATTAAACGGATGAAAGCAATTTTGTTTATCTCCTCCTCCACACTACTTCGTAGGTAAGTAATATTATCAATCACTTCGACTCCGCGTCGACCGCCAAACGACCCATTCGTGGACCTACTTTATGTAGGGAGTAGAGTGGAGGGAGATTCGCTCCAAGTTCGAGCCGCTTCCGCTTTGAGTTCGAGACGATCCGTGTGCGGATGCCATTAAGCAGTACGAAGTTAGGTAGGCAGGTCAGCTAGTAAATATACAGGGAGGTCCGAACTGTATTCCGGAAACTTCGGCAGAATATTCTGCACATAAAATTAAGTAAAAAAGTTCGTATAAATGTATGTCCTAAAACCCTTAATTTCCGAGATACAGGGTGTAGAAGTTTCATTTTTATTTCGATTTTTTCCAAATAATTTCTGAAGTAAAGTCAATATTTGGATGAAAATTAGTTTCTGGTAGTTTTTTGCCACGAAAAATTTGATTTTGATGTCAATATGACTCCTATTTGTAGGGGGCGCCACCTACATATGTTTTAACTGTATCGAAGTGTAATAACTTTTCGTCCGTACCTGTATAAAACAACTGAGTGAAAAAATACCATACATTTCCGTAACTTTTTATGTAAAAAATGTCTCTTGGTAAAAATAGCTACAAGCAACCATTCTCAAAATATTTAGAATGGAAATAGTCAATACATGTCATTAATGACAAAAAATAAACACGTTGAGTAGATAGTAATTTGACTGAAATAATAAATTCTGAAAATTATTATTTTTTTAAATTAATCGTAAATTTTTCTGCGAAAAAATGATGATAAAACAGTTTCTGTTGAACTCTTGGCACAAAAACATTTTAAATTTATGATTTCAGTCTAATAACTATTTAGTCAACATGTTTCATGTATGTCAATGATGAGAGCAGACCTTTTTAACGTAAAATATGTCATAAATGTATATTTTTTATTCAGTAGTTTTATACAGGTACGGACGAAAAGTTATTACTCTTCAAAGCAGTAAAAACATATGTTAAGTGGCGCATTCTACATATAAGAGTCAAATTGACATCAAAATCAAATTTCTCATGTCAAAAAACACCCAAACACCAATTTTCATCCAAATATTGACGTTATTTCAGAAATTATATGGAAAAAATCGAAATAAAGATGAAATTTCTACACCCTGTATCTCAAACTAAGCATTTTAGGATACATTTATACGAACTTTTTTTATTTTTATCTGCAGAATATGCTTCTGAAGTTTCGAAATACAGTTCGGACCACGCTGTATACAACAGGAAATATAAGATGTAATTCAATTTAACTGAGTTCACTCTATTTATACATCAAAACACATTACAATAGTTCTTTTTTCTAAAAAAATATACAGCAACTGCAGCTTTATACAGTTCTTGTTTACGAAAAACAAACAAAAATAAGTAAGATTCTCGAGATGGATTTAATTTGAAAAGATGGGGCTCTATATAAGCCATATTTTTTCATTTTGGTATAGCTGCAGGTATTTTATAAAACAGCAAACAAAATAAGAAGACGTACCTAGTATAAACCACGAGGTATTTAGCGCAGCTAATGGTGTTTTTACTTTTTTTTGTAAATATTCTGGATAAAAATACCGCTATCATAAATTATGTTTTTAAGCCAGAATTTATTTTTGTAAAGAATATATTAAAAATACGTCAATATCGACGTTATATTTTGCATTCATTTTATTTTTCGTGGTACAAAATTATATTAAGCGATTTTTAACGTAGGTGGGAAAAATCAATTTTCTTTCGTGTAAACTTAATTTTCGTGTGGAAATGTATCGTTATTTTTAGATTAATTTTAAGATCTCTATTCTATAGTATGAAAGGAAAATATTATGTAATAAGATACTTTCTTCATACAAAATTGATATTAATTATTTTTGTGTCTATGTGACATTAACTATATCATTAACATTAATCACATTACAATTAACGTTTTATTTTAAAAATAGATAGTACTTGTAGTAGTCAGTTATGATTTAAATCTATTAAATGCATAATTCCATGAAACATGATTCGCTGTTTATATTTGGATAGCTTTTACGAAATTTTGAATCGAAATAGATATTTTTTGTTACAGTTTGCTTCAAATAGTCATTTAGTTTCTGTAAAATCAAACTATTTTTGATTGTAGAATAGTTTAGAAAGTAAGGTATATTGTTACAATATTAGAATATTTTTTTTTTGTATTATATCTAATATATTTGGAATCAAGTGTCTCACTCGAAATGGCTACACAACAAATTGTTTGTTTTTAATAAAAATAATTTGTTATGAATTAAACACGGCCGAAATTAAATTATATATTCTTTAAGAAAAATATAAAAGTTTAAATATTTGAACAATTCATGTTTTTAAGGCTGTTTATATCTTTAGTAAAAACCAGTGCGATTCCAGAATGATTCCAGAAGAAAGGTTAAAAATAAATGTTAATATAAGTGAGCTTATACCTGCTGTTTCTGAAAAGTGGCTCACCTCTATAACTTTTCTATTTTTCAGATAAAAAAAGAGATTTTGTATTTTTTTTGGTTTAAGAATCAAATGTTGTAGTAATTTCCGGTGAAGCAGGTGACCGAAAACAACTGAATACGTCAATCAATCCTAATTCAAAAAAATATAAGGGTAAGCCACTTTTGAGAAACACCTGGTATATTAAAGAATAACGGATTAGTTCAATATATACCTGTATTGAGCGTCTTCCACAGAACGCACTTGAATTTATTGTTTATCTAATTTCCGTTTAGGCCAAAATATCGAAATGAGGAAAAAAGTGCGAGATATAGCTTTCACTGAATTAAAACATAAATTAGTTACCATAACACATTTTTTTCATAAATGACCCTTCTTATTAATTAATTATTAATGAAAATGTTTGTATTTCTAATTGATTTCTTTGGTTATTTACATATTTAAACTTTTTGAAAGACATTATAAAAAATATTGTAGTACTTTGTTCAGTTCAAAAATAGGGGTATCATTTAAATATAGTAAACAAATTATTAATTAAAACCGGAAAACAATGGACCACTTTAATTTACAAACAAGATCAATTTTTCGCTCATCTGTAATGGACTTAAATAGCAAAGGCTTTAAACGCCGAACTTCATGGAGAACAACATTCAACTTCTAATTAATACGTTCCAGAGAGCTTTTTAGGTTTTAATCAGTCGAGCTTTAAGAACTTCGAAAATAAATTCGTTGGAGGAAGACAGAATAACTAAGGACCGAATTTTCAAGTTTTTTCCTTAGATTTGTCATTGTCATATTATAATTAAATGGTTTTTATATTATGACGTGATTGATGCCAACTTTTAATGAAGTTTGATTTAAATTAATCATCGGAGATTGTGTCTTTTATCAGCGTTTAATTTTATTGTTGTTTTACGACTGTTTAATACTTTTTCTGTATTTAGAGTATAACAAAATTTTTAAGGGTTTCGCAGATATTTGCGGTTTTATATTCCATATTTTATGGTATTTTTCACAGTAAATTTTTATTAAAGGCACCCAAAGATGTTTATTTCGTATTTTAACGTTAAAGAGCCGTATGAAAAATACCGCGAGTATCTGCGCAACCGTTAAAAAATTTGAATTGTTTTTAAGGCTGTTTATATCTTTAGTAAAAACCAGTGCGATTCCAGAATGATTCCAGAAGAAAGGTTAAAAATAAATGTTAATATAAGTGAGCTTATACCTGGTGTTTCTGAAAAGTGGCTCGCCTCTATAACTTTTCTATTTTTCAGATAAAAAAAGAGATTTTGTGTTTTTTTTTGGTTTAAGAATCAAATGTTGTAGTAATTTCCGGTGAAGCAGGTGACCGAAAACAACTGAATACGTCAATCAATCCTAATTCATGTCATATACTAATATACCAAATTAGATTTTTTATCTGAAAAAATAAAAAAAAAATATAAGGGCAAGCCACTTTTGAGAAACACCTGGTATATTAAAGAATAACGGATTAGTTTACCTGTAACGCAATATATACCTGTATTGAGCGTCTTCCACAGAACGCACTAGAATTTATTGTTTATATACTTTCCGTTTTAGCCAAAATATCGAAATGAGGAAAAAAGTGCGAGATATAGCTTTCACTGAATTAAAACATAAATTAGTTACCATAACACATTTTTTTCATAAATGACCCTACTTATTATTTAATTATTAATGAAAATGTTTGTATTTCCAATTGATTTCTTTGGTTATTTACATATTTAAACTTTTTGAAAGACATTATTAAAAATATTGTAGTACTTTGTTCAGTTCAAAAATAGGGGTATCATTTAAATATAGTAAACAAATTATTAATTAAATTCGGAAAACAATGGACCACTTTAATTTACAAACAAGATCAATTTTTCGCTCAACTGTAATGGACTTAAATAGCAAAGGCTTTAAACGCCGAACTTCATGGAGAACAACATTCAACTTCTAATTAATACGTTCCAGAGAGCTTTTTAGGTTTTAATCAGTCGAGCTTTAAGAACTTCGAAAATAAATTCGTTGGAGGAAGACAGAATAACTAAGAACCGAATTTTCAAGTTTTTTTCCTTAGATTTGTCATTGTCATATTATAATTAAATGGTTTTTATATTATGACGTGATTGATGCCAACTTTTAGTGAAGTTTGATTTAAATTAATCATCGGAGATTGTGTCTTTTATCAGCGTTTAATTTTATGGTTGTTTTATGACTGTTTAATACTTTTTCTGTATTTAGAGTATAACAAAATGTTTAAGGGTTTCGCAGATATTTGCGGTTTTATATTCCATATTTTATGGTATTTTTCACAGTAAATTTTTATTAAAGGCGCCCAAAGATGTTTATTTCGTATTTTAACGTTAAAGAGCCGTATGAAAAATACCGCGAGTATCTGCGCAACCGTTAAAAAATTTGAAATGCTCTAGATACAAAAAAATGTAATTTTTTAAATCTCCGTGTAATAAAAAAATAATATACAGGATCTTCCATTTAAAAAAACGAAAAATGATTTTATATTTTATAAAGTTTGGCGTAGAATTTTGAACACCCTGTATGATTTAAGATTACGATATAGCAAAGTAAGTATAAACCATCTTAAGTAAATATCCAATATAGTTTTGATTTTATGACAGTTCTTGTATTTTTAATAGTTTTTTTATAAAAGGCTGAAAAATGTATATTTTTATTTATTTATTACATATCTTTTTTAAACTATCGAAATATAAATAATACATAATTATATCTTGGAATTATGCAAAGTGATCTGAAAGGAAGCTAAAAATGCAATAATATACGGCGTGTTTCATTTAAAAAGGAGATATTTATCTAATCCCTAGAGAGTGTATTTAGAATATTTATATCTTCTACATATACATTTTCATCAAAAATTAATTAATGAATATTTTAGTTCTTTATTTAAATTGTTTTCTTTTTAATTATGTCCTGCATAGTTTTCTTCAAGATTAATACTTGTTAATACCTTCCTTAAAGTTCTTTCATGTCGTGCGCTCACTTTGAAACAAGAATTATGAGGAAATTTTTCACTGCATATTAAATGAAGTTTAACCGTTCTAAATAAATTAATATGTAACTTTGAGCGTGACTAATTTCAGCTTGTAGATTGCTGCGGTAAAATTTAGACTGAAATTTAACGTGAAGTAGTTGTTGCTGCGTTTCATAAACTGTATGTTTGCAACAAATCCGTAGGAATACGTATTAAAAGAACCTTTAGCATGTTGGTTATATCTCTAGCTTGTAGCCTTATATAGAAAATAAGAAAATTAAATATTTCTTCTTCCATTTTAGGAATTCCAAAAACTTTTTTACCTTGATAAAACTCGTTAGTTTCCCAAATAAATCTTCAAGAAAGAAAGTAGCTTCATGTAATATGACGTATAAAAAACTTTTAAGACTGTTCATTTCTGTATCCTACTGAATATATCTTGTTTGGATAGAGCAAAAAGGCTACCGTAAACCCCTCTAATAAGAAAACTTTTTTCAGTCTCCAGTACCTTAATTTCGGAGTATCGTAAAAGAAAATTGCCCATGATTCGGTTAAAAAAGTTTACGCCAAGTTTTTTCATATATACCTACTTGCGGCGAATCTCATGTAATCATTTCGTTATATATATGGCAAAAAAATTCGAGAGAATTCTTTTCTTTGAGTTTGTTTTTGGATTGCTTCTGTTACAATCTTTTTTAGTGGAAGAAAATCTTAAAAATAAACGTTTGAAAAGAAAGTTGTTTATATTGCTTCTTATAGTCCGGCTTCAGGATTATTACGCTCATCGTATTTTTAATCAAAACCTAATTTTTACGGCACAAAACAGGGAGACATGGAAAAGGATAGGAGAGACCTATATCCAGGAGTGGATGAATCCGGGTTGAGGAAGAAGAAGAAGAGAAACATTCCAGTTCATGATAGACCTTTTTTCAAGACACATAGACAACTTTTTTTCAAGAAACGCCTTTATCAGTGGTGTTAAATTCCTTCAAATTGCAAACATTTTTACGTTTACCTGGAAATGTAGGATTTCTCCAGACAGAAAATTTTCATGACGGTGTCAGAATTTGCTTAGAAATGACTATCGCCTGTCATTTTATATGTAAAATTTTAGAGTGAATACCACCGATACTCATTTCCAATCCACTTTCACTTATTTTTATAGTGTTTATCATGCTTTTACATTCAAGAACTAACTCTTTATTTATCACAGGCGTTAAATATGATTCATTTTATATAAAAAGCTATTAAAATAAATCACAATTTGCTCACCATTTTTCCATAACAATTCTTCGTGTTGAAAATTGGCTTACATATTCATATAACATAATACTCTCCCTCTCTATACCACATTACGTATTTTTTCATTATAATAACGCCCAGTTTACATAGGCTTTTCGGCACATCTTCGCTGGCGCACATAACTCAATTCACCCCTGAACTGATTAGGGATCTTTTTTATTCTAGCCCGGAGGCAATAAAAAACGCGTAAAAAGGGTCAATTTAGAGTTAAAATTTTGAGCTCCAATAGGCAATAAAAAAGGGACCCTGGATCGGAACATGCAAATCCATTTTGGATAATGCGATTGGGAAACAACAGCGAGGGAAGTAAAGGGATGGCTGTTAAAAATGGTCGTCAAGGGCTTCTTGCGACTGGTTTATATTTTGATGTTTGCGATTGGATTGCGATGGAGGAAGCGTTATGATTTATGTGACAATGTAACAAAATGTTTTTTTTTCAGTACAATAATTACATTGTTTTCAGATATAATAGTTTAGGAGTGGTTGTTAGATATGCACAAATTGTCACGAAAAGCGAGAACTTAAAAAAATTTTGAAATTTGTAAATTTAAAACTATTTTGTTTCAAGCGGTCCGAATTTGCTTCATTTTTTAATCAAGATTTGTTAACGGTAAAAATTCTTTGAACTTTTAGTACTTACCTCTTTCTAAATGAAAAAATGAAAGTTCTCACCTGTCATTATACGAGGAAAAACAAATGTTGATATTTTTAATTTTATTACTAATAAAATATCATGTTTTACAGATTAACAATGAAAAGCAGGAATATTTAAAAAATAATTCTATCATCTAGGAAAGTGCTTTTCTTCGATAGTTTTTTTTTTTTTTTTTTTTTTGCTTTTTATTGGTTCCGTACCCAAAGGGAACCCTATGTTAAGACTTTGCTGTCCGTCAGTCCGTCCGTCTGTCACAGAGGTCTATCTTATGAACCGTTATAGCTAGACAGTTGAAATTTTCACAGATAATGTATCTATGTAGCCGCTATAAGAACAAATACTAAAAACAGAATTAAATAAATGTTTATAAATAAAAAAGTACTTTCACTAACATTATCTTTTAAGTAAGAATTTTACATAGAATCTTTCAAATCCTCTGTTGCCGCGTGGTTAAAGCGTTAGGACTTTACGCTGCTATGACGTTCGAGCCGTAGTAAGGCAAGTTCGAATCCTAGTCAAGGCGACTTTTTTAACCGTTTTTTTTTTAATTTTTACATATTTTTACATATTTATTATTGATTAATACAATTTTTAGTAATGTATTTCTTCATTTTTTTTTAATTATACGCACATTCAAAATTTCCAGCTAAATCGGAAAAAATTATAATAATAATTGTCTAATGTTGTATTAGATAATGAATGGTACGGGACCCTTTTTGTGCGCTAATTGACTCGCCTTGACCAATTCTTTTAAAACAGATACGTCTACAAAACTTTAAAATATATAAAAAAATTACAAATTATTTTATATTTATTTTATAATTTTTTTATTTTTTAATTTTATTTTTTTATTTTTTATTTTTTATTTTTTATTTTTAATTTTTTTAATTTTGATTTTTGGAGAGATGAGAATCCGCATATAGATTAGAATAGACATTCTTTGAATTTTTAGTACATCTTTCTAAATTAAAATGAAATTTCTGTCAATTATAGAGGAAAACAAAATGTTGATATTTTGGTGAAGAGATTGAAGAGTGCAACACCCTGTGGAATACTTATTAACAAAACAAAATTTAAGAAATCATTTTATCACCTACGAGCGTCTTTTCTCGATAGTTTTTTATTCATCTCAATAGCTTTATTTTTATTGAAGTTATTAACTTTTAATACGACAGTAATGATTTGCAGTAATTTTAGCATTGAAAGCATGCCTTTGTTTTTAGGTCCTCGTAAACACACTTATAAAATAGTTTTTATTGTTTTCTAATGCTACCGTCATTAAAAAGTCATATTTTATGGTTTATTGATGTTCACTTTAGCAGAGATGGTCTTAAGTTGTGAACTATCGGCTATTGCTGCTTTAATTGATCATGGTAGAGATCAACTTTTGAACTTAAAACCATCTCTGCTAAGAGTAACCGCTCAACAGACAATAACAATATGATTATAAATGACATTACATAGATCATAATAGTTATTTACAGTACAAGTGTGTTTATGAACATGATTACAACACCGAGCGTGAATATCTAATCACACGAGTGTTGTAATCATGTTTAAACACACGTGTCATGTACAACGTTTATCTACAACCGAAAATAAGAAAATGCTATTTTAATTTTCGTCTATTAGTCGCCCACCTTTAACTATGACATTTGTCACATTTTTTAATTATAATTGTGGGGAATTGTTACCTGCTTCAGACTATAGTTACAAACGTTGTTTATCACGTTTGCCCTGTCAAGTAAACGCGAACACTTTTGCAGAAAATTAATTTTAAAAATTACGATGAGCGATTCCGAAAGTCTCCCTTAAGATGTAGAAGTTGCCGCAATACGTGCCACGGAATCATTATTGCCGGAAAAGTCGCGATCAAAATATGAAAAAACACACGGCTTAAGTTTTTGACATGGTGTGATGACAAAAAGGTGAAAAATCAATGCAATGAAAAGTAATTTTAGCATATTTTGAAAATCTTGCACGGAAACACAGCGCATCAAGTCTATGGACGTTTTATTCTATGTTGCGAGCCGCAATATCCCTGAAGAAGAACGTTGTTTTTCATTATTATAAAAAAAAAGTTCTGTTATAGATTCATAACACCACTAGTTGTGTTATGAATCACATAACTGAAATACTAAAAAATAGTGATGTAAAAAGCAAATTATAACTAAACGATTTATTAGATATACACTATTTTATAGGAGTCCATGACTGGGACCAAAAACAAAGGTATGGTTCTAATGTAAAAAATAACTTCCAATTTTCCTTCCGTTTTTATTAAAAATTAATCCGCGATATACTAATCCCTTAAGAAAAGTACGGCTCAACATTTTTCGTCTGCTCCATTTTCTCTAAAAGATAATTTTGATTTAATAAGGATAATTATGTTTACTTCAGATTTTATTTTCTTTGTCTTAAAGAGCAATTAGTTGCTCGTTCCTTTTAATGTAATTTAATTTCTGCATAATTTTCATTTAATTTGAATTTCACGAGAAATTTCATTCCAAATAAAACTAAATCTTTTCCATTTTTTTTTTCTGATTTTGTTTTATTATTGTGCTTTTTGCGAAAGACGGACGAGTTTGCAATTATAGCAAACTGAAAAGAATACCTTTTGTTCTATTTTTTGTTGTAATGCGCATTTACTACACTTATAATACTACAAATTTTCAAGAAATTGAATTGAAAATAGCCCGGATACTTCAGATGTCAAAAATAAATGCATTTACCTTTTTTATTTTTTATGGTTTTAATGTTATTATACTTTTAACGATATAAGCATGCAGTTTTGAGTAGCTTTTTTTCAGTATCTCAACTTAAACACAAGGTTTGTTTTAAGAGGACTTTTTATTATTAAAGCTTCATTCAGAACCTCGCATTAGTGGTTTCAATTAGCGTAAGTTTGTTCCTTTAAATTTTTAAATACAGCATTCGTCTAAATTCATCAAGAGAAACTGTAGTTAAAAATTAAAAGTTTATTGTTTTATAGCTAAATATTTGGCTTTCTCTATGGATAGCACTACCGCAAGCTGTTCTAGGATATTCTATTAATTTTAGTTGTGTTTTTAGACATTGTAAATGATCGTAAACTAAAAGTATAGAGTGTAGTGAAACCACTAATTTATTCCACAATTGCGAGGTTCAGATTAAGGCCCAAAATCAAATTACACCACTACTAGGTACTTATAGCTCTAGCTTATTCATTGCTTAGCTGATTATCCTCGCATACTTTTGAGTATATGCGTTGCATCTGCTAAGCAGATTCATTGGAGTCTAGAACCTCCCTTACATAAATACAGATTATATATTTTATATTTTTGTAATTATTTATATAAAAACTCTATCCTTTTAAAAAAAGAGATCCTTATGGAGAGAACCGTTTCCAGACGCACAAATCTATTTCCAAAAAATTATTGAATTTAGAACTACACCATTTAAAAATCATGTTTTTTTTTTTTTTATTATAACTTTTTTTCTTAAGGCCAACTGACAATAGAAGCTTGGTAAAAATAGTGCGAGGCCAAGATCTCCAAAATTATGATCCAAACTTGGGCCTTGCTAAAATTATAATCGATTTTCATTTCCCAGCCGTCTTAGATGCCGTTTTTTTATCATATGGTATAAGCTGTTGAACATCTAGATAAGTACGATGAATAAGTAAGATGATTGATCGGTATGCTGATTAGTAATATGCTGTGTCAGTAGGTATTAGCTTCAGGAAGAGTTCAAGTAACTGTTTTAAATTATTTTCAATATTAAATGAGCTTGTCTTTAGAACTGGTTCAAATATAAGTAATGCTAAAAAGTAATTTAACTTTTCTAATAACCATTTCATGTAAAAGCTGCTTATCGACTTATCTTTTCCACGAAATCTAATTAGGAAACAGCAAAACAATCATCTGTATAATATATTGGATTCCTTAACTCTGGCTGTTATTGCTGGTCTTTCTACACAACCAGGGGCGTGCGCTATAATTTTATATAAAGGAGGAAAATTTTAGAAAGTTACCTAAATATTTGTAATGATATTCGATCCTTAAAGCACTTTTTGAAAGTTTGTTAATATCTTTATCGCCCTTACAAATTTATTTTTAACGGAAAATTATTACCTATTTTTATTTCATATTCATTTTATTGTCGTCAATCACACATGTATGTATCACGCAGCATAGAATAGATGTTAAAACAAAGAATCTACTCGAACGATAGCTTCCGCTTTCACTTAGAGTACGTGATCCAAATCCTGCAAACAGTAGGTGGCCAACAAATCTCTAAAATGTTAAAAAAATAGCAAGGCAGCGGCAGGCGAAAAAGTAGAACATTCACCAGATCTCATAAGTGAAGATAGAGAGTCAAAGATGTAGTGGGTCTACTAGCAGGACATTGTAAGCTTAATGGGCATCATTTTGGGGCTGATAGGATTGACCGGGCAGCCGTGTGCAGATTTTGCCAATCCGAAGAAGAAACGACAGAACACATTTGACACTCTGACAAATGTGCGCTTCTTTGTATTAAGAATCATGGAGCCATTGACGTAAAATATATGGGTTTAAAGTCTCTTGCTGGAGTTTTTGAATAGAATAGGATTATCAGGAGAGGATCACAATAGATCTGAAAAGGTCGTAGTGGCCAATTACAGTCCAGTACCGGCCAATTCCACGTCAAACATATAATCTAGAACACTCATTCAAGAAACTGACATCACCGGTGGAAATTCCAATAATCTCTTGATGCAACACAAAACACAGCAGTGAAGCTAGCCGTCTAAACGTATGATTTCATAGTAAACGACACAGTAGTTCGTTTCCCTACAAAGTGATACATTACTTTTCATTGATATAATAAAATTCAAAAGTTTTGGCCACGTACGTTCATAAAAATGAACCAGTGTGCTGTGGGCCGCGGATGTCAGACTTCGCTAGGAAATGACACCTTAACTTCTATTCGATTTTCTACTGTGGGTTGATTTTTTAGGGAAAACATTTCTTCCATTGCCCCCATGTACCGCCCCTGTACACGATCGTTTTGTTTCTGCCCTTTGCAGTAGAGAATTGTCCGATCGCAAATCGTCTTCTTGCCCTTTTCACGTTTCTGTTTTATGTCGTCTTATTGCCTTCTCGCTTTTAATTAAACTTTGCCTAATAAGATTCTAATTCTGTGCCGAAAACGTGTTTGTTTATTAGTCAGATTCGTCCCAATTCGTTCTCTATTCTCTTTACTTAAAGGCATGTTTTATTTAGTCAACTGGTATAGGGATGGGCAAAGTTGTCATTCTTCAGAGAGACTTAGAACTGTTATTATGTTACTATAAACTCTATGTATAATTTCATTAGAAAAAGAACAATTCATTTTCAACACCAATGCATTATTTTCATAAATTCATTTTGCCTGTCTTTTAAAAAACATTTATTTTCTTCTGTATTTACACAGTGAGTGAGTTGTAGGTGGGACCCTCCACTGTAGCCGCGATGGCGTATTGTGGCTCAGTTCTACAAACTATTTAAATGAAAAAAACAAAATGATTAAATTCACCTTTAACACCTAACTTTTTTAACACAAGCTGTTATGCCCGAGAGTGATAAGACCCAAAGGTCTGATAAGTCGAGGATGATGCAGCTCAAGCCAGAGTCGCTATTCGGCATCTTCCACCAGTTCCATACTCTGCAGATGTGATATCAGCTTGCAGTGGCCTATGTATACCGCAGTGAGCGTACGCGCTTCATTCCTGCTGGCCTTTAAGAGTTCTCCTATTCTGAGTTTGGATGGCCCTGCCAAGGTACTTTCTTGGCATGTTTCATTCTGGGACTGTCATTGCAATCCCGAAACGTCATGACCCTTATCCATTCACAGAGCCGGTCTCCAGGCCGACATGTTCCGGTATCCATATGAGCGACACTTCGTTGATATCTCCTAGTAAACTGAGTAGTTTCCTACAATAAAGAATGCATTTTGTTGCTTCAAGCGCTTTTAACGCGTCTTGACACCGAAAATCCTATTTATTGTTTCTCTGGTGTATTTCCATTTTACCAGCAAACGCACATGGGTTTCAATAGCATATAACTCAGCTTAAAAATAGCATACTCTACTAATAATTAGATTACCTTTTACTAGTTCATATAGATAACAGTTGGTTAAACGTCAACGTAAAATAACGGTTACAAAATAAATGATCGTTAAAAAAAATTAACGACCCATCTCTAAAAGAGTTTGCCCTCGACCCCTTTACTCACTCAGAGACGAACTTGAACAGCTTTTCAAATTGCAATGGTGTTTGTCTTAATGGACTGGCGACTAGGCGGGCGTATTTTTGGCAGTGCGTTTTTTTACTCCTTGTTTTATAAATTACTGCGGAGGAAACATATTGTTTATGAAAATGTTAACAAAAGGTTAGTCAATGAAAAAATTTTGGTTTCTTATTTTCAAAAGAAATATTAATTGAGGTTTTTCAGTGGTTTATAAGGATTCATATCAAGTATCTATTTCTGATTAACTGTATTCATTCTGTCATAATTTTGCCTGTTCTAGAATGTTTTTTGAATATATTAATTTTTACACCACCAAGTAAAATTGAAATATCAAATTAAAAAATATATATACATATACCCCAATTAGATGTTTAAAGCTGGTTGTATTGCTTGTAGAATTCCACAAATCAATGGCGCATATTCATGTTTAGTTTGAATTCATGTCGAGTACAAGATTAAAGGCTGATTTGATTCAGATATTGATATACAGCTGCTAACTAGAAATTACAAGCTTTCAGAGTTCACTTGTATTTGCTTATATAGTATGATCTCCATACGTACAGGTATATGGATGTATAGTACTATGTCTCGTCTCTATGTCTTCCCAGGCATATCTATGTCTGGCAAGTTTGTTACTGGAATATCTGAGTATAATGTGTCATCAATGAAACTATCTTTTAGAAAACTATCTTTTATAAAATTCCTCAGTTTAGAATCCATTGGTGTAAACTCTTTAGTGACTTTTACTTTATTTAAATAACCAAATTATGATATACCCTCATGTTTTCAAATATATTGGGTGTCCCAATATTCGTAGACATAGAACTACTACGTATTTTTAGAATCAAAAAAGTTCGTTAGGACATAATTTACCTCACAACACAAAAGTGCTTCGTTTGTTCGTTAGGGGCATCAAACTTCTAAAAAATAAACACATTTTAAGAACCGTTGTTCCGATTTGAATGCGATTTTGGAGTGTCTGTGTTCTGTAAAGGTAGTTTTGCCCCTACGCACCCTTTTTCTTAATTTTTGTGATCGCCAAATGTTAAAGCACTTAGGAAAACATTCTAAGTTTGATGCCTCTAGCGGACAAACGAAGCAATTTTTTTATGGAGGTAAATTGTGTACAACGAACTAATTTTGACTCCAAAAATACGTAGTAGTTTTGTGTCCAGAAGCTTTAGGATGCCCGTATGTCATAATTTATACTAATATATAGCAATGGATAACCAGGTACTCCTTTTCTCTGTACTCGGGATAGTATCTACACCTTGCAAGTTCCATCATTTTACAATGTTAAATTAATTCAAAAAGTTTTCAAATTAAAGTAGTACGATGGTTTAATCAAATATTTCTATACGAATCTGTGGAGTCGGAGATACAGTAATATCGCTTCAAAATGTTTTAATCCATTTGTTTTCCTTTTCTATATAACTCAGCGTTACATGAAGGAAAATATGCAACCATAAACTCCCAGCTGCAGCTTTACAACCTGACAATAAATTAAACCAAATATATTCTAAGAAACCTTGCCGAGATAATTAGACACCCGATATAATATGCGAGATTATATTAGGCGATAAATGGGGTTTATTGGGCGATCCCATAATTTTCAAATTTCGCGATTGCTGGCATCGGGCTTGTCACAGTTTTAATTACGTATGTATATACGTCGAGTGGGGTTAAAGCGAAGAGGATAGGATAGAGGAACCGATAGGAAATTAGCTTTGAATATGAAAATGGAAAACCTATTGGGTATTTTACGAAGAATTTATATTCGAAGAGTTTAGATACAAGATATACTCCGCCTGTATAGAGTAAACAACACTAGTTCATTGTACCTGTTTTTTTTTCTCAGGTAAGATTTCGACAGACGATTACAGAAAAAAACAGATAGCGTCCATACCAATCATTTTATTTCTCTAAAAAAGTTTCTAATATTTTTTAAGTTAACTATGGATGATTTGTATATAAATCCGTCATGAGTCGTCAACAAAGTTTTGTCTTTGATAAATTATTACTGTTAATATTGGTGATACATTAGTACATTAGTATCCGCTTTAAAAACTTGTATTTTTGGCTAATTAATTTCAAGTTCTACAGGTAATCACGGCATGACTGCTTACTAGTGATATATTAAGTATATATAACGGTATAAGTCTAATATACAGGTTGTTAATTTAAATTTTATTACTCGTGGCAAGGGCTTTATGGTTGAAATATGGCAACCTCGGCCCGCTCGTTGATACGACGCGACCTTGGACGAGTCGGCCGAAAACCCTATAAGTGCATGCGTTCTCAATAGGCTATGTTGCCATTCTGTTCCCCTATAAGTAACTGTCGAGTTAACAACCTGTATAAAATTCACGTATTACAGTTTTAGTCACAGTTTGGTGACAAAATTTTATATGTATATTCGGTATGTATGAGAATGATATTATATATTTTTTATACCCTAAGTAGTGATAAGGGTGGTCCACCCCATACAACCCCTAAATTTTACCACCAACCCCTATTATATTTTTTAATAGCAATATTAGTAATTGAATAATTTTCAACCCCGTGAATAAAAATGACTGTTGTTCTATAAAAATATTTATGTTTCAAAACAACGTTTGCCCGGTCAGCTAGTTTAAATATAAAAATAAGAATACGTATAGACATGAATAAGCATATTTTCAAAAAATCTACCTACCAAACTTATGGAAAGAATATTGTTCCAAATAAAAGAGCGACTTCATAAATTGACTTACAATCTGCAATTGTTAAGATACAGAAAGATACTTAAACCGTCTTTTCCATGTATCTTGAACAGTTTCATTGCATTATATTGCTTGGTTACCTGCTTTTTACGCTATAATGCGGCTGTATTTTGGCACAGGAAACGTTCCTTTTTGGCACAAGATAAGCATTACTTCTAGTTTTGTCAGAAACAAAGTACTTTGCTGCTATAAGAAGTGTATTTTGGTTCAAAATTATGCAAACTAAGTATATACACGGAGAGAAGATAAATGTTTAACATAACATTTATTTTTTTATATCAAATTGATCGATTTTACTTTTGTTTCTTAGCCAAGAGGTTAAAATACAAGCTATCCAAACAAATTTCGAAAAAACTGGTACCACACTGAATTTGTTTTCTATTGTTTTATTTCGGGGGGTCTCTTGATATTTTGTCACTGTTACTAAAAAACTTTTTGATTACACCAACAGTTTTTTTTTGCAAAATATAGTTTAATTAACTTTGGAAACCCTCTTAATTTCGATTTTACATAGCGCGAGGCTGAAAATTATTTTCTTAAAAAACATAATCATGATTATAATACGATAACTTAAAACCGACGGCAAAAAAACAATTTCTTGGTGCTTAGACCACCAACCAACCGCAAACTTATTATCCGCTCCAGTTGATATTGCGTGTTTTTGTAGCGAACCCTGCTCCAACCAAAATATGTCGACCTTTCCATTGTTATGGCATATCCGAGAAAATGATTTTCTTACGCCAAAAACGGTGTTCCTTATGCCACTAAGAAGCCTAATTTTCGCGTAAAGATCTCCTGCTGCATTGAAATTTCTCTGAATATATGAAATTTTAAGATGTACCAAGTTGGAAATAATTTTCAGTTTCTTCTTTTCATTCTTTCATAATTTTTTTACTATTTAGAGAGATTTTTAGAAAAGTGTTTCTTTATTTTTAGTGTAAGGTGGCCTACAATCTTTTTTTAATTACTAGTTTAATTTAGTTGCTCATTTTCTAGTAGCTATACAGGATTTATTTCCGAAGTTTCGACCTCAGAATAACCGAGTTATTCTGAGGTCGAACCACCCAAAAACATTGTACTTAATTTAAGACTAACCCTGTAAATGATATAGTTAATTTAAATATTTTTTTTGTTGAATTTATTAAAATAAGAAATAAGACATATTCATGGACTGACATTATCTTTAATATTGAAAATTTACAATATAATCGACACAAAATAAGAATAATGAGCTCAAACATAAAAATAATTTCTAGTATTCATGATCTCGTCACGAGTGGAGAGATAAAAATCAACTTGAGATTATATGTAGTGTTTGAAGCTGTATAAATGAAAATAAGTAATAAAGAACTGTAACGAAACCATTGAGGACAATGGAAAATACCTTGCATTGTGAGGAAATCAATAGAAGAACGATAGATTCTTTTTTGACAAAGAAAGGAGATTATGGTTAAGGAAAAATAATGTATAATTGGAGTGAAGTACAAAACAGAGAAGCTACAGACCATGAATAAACATTTTTATTTTACATCTCACATATCAATACTGTCTAATCAAAAGAAATTTAAACTGAAAATTATATTAAACAGAGTGAGTCTGAATATGTCTATTTGTACCTAAATACTCTCAAAAAATAGAAATAAAAAATAGTTTTTTTTTTTTTTTTTTTTTTATCGTTTTTTAAATAAGGCCAAAATAACTGAAGTTATTCAACTTTGAAAATTTAAAGAATGCCGCATTTTTCGGTCTTTGTGTCCCTTTTATTGCGTAACCATGGCAATAGCAGAGATTAAGAGAGTGTACAGTGCGGAATTTGCGGAACAGACAGCTTAAAAGGTTTTCTAAAATACACAGGAAATTTTAAAACTAAAATTTGTGCCGAAAAAGCCTCATGAGCGTGTTCTTGCTTTTTTTGAACTGTTTAGATTGTTATAAGGCAATATTGGTTTGTTAAAAAAAAATGAAAAATGTTTAGAAATGAATGGTGATTTTGAAAATATTACAACAATTCACTGAGAATATTTTATTATGAATATGATAAAAATTTTATACAGAATGTGCAATGGTTACATATACTTTTGTATTGTCTACTTTAAATATACAAATGTAAAACAAAAATATTTTTTTTATTATAAACTTATAAAGAGTTTTACTTGTGCAGTATACTTTATATTCAATTCAAAAATAAAAAAAAAAAAAAATTTAAAATTAAATTCTGTGATAAAGCTACGCGTAATAATAATTACCTCAATCTGTTGGAAGTAGTTCTGTGGAATGTTTTAAATTAATGATTTAAAATATATATGGTAATTTTTTTTTTTTTTTTTTTTTTATATTTTATATTAAATATGATCGAAAAAAATTACGTCGATGACATTGTCATAAAGAAATCAGTTTTATATATGATATTTAATATGAAAACGTATCGCGTTTTCGAGTGTCTGTTAATAAATACTTACTAGAAATCGTTATTACTTCTTGCATCGATAATATATCGGTAATTAAACCATTTTATACCTATTATTTACAGTAACAATAACTTTTCTATTATTAAACTTGTTATTTTGGTCCAATATTCATATTTGAAATATATAGCAGCAATAATATTATATAATTATGGAAAATATTCATGCTTTTAAACAGATATATAATTTATTCTGAGGTAATAAGTATATTTATCATCAATAATGTTTTACTTTAAACAAATTTAATTTTTTAAACAGTGGATGATAGTAAAGTTTTATATCAACATGTAATAATAAAACCCCGTTAAATGATAACAATTTGTTTATTGCTTAATATAAGAAAATTAATTTACTATAAATTTATGAAATGTAATTCACATTGATTTCAAAATAATATTTTATACAAATGTACTCTGCATGGTGCCTTATAGGTCCAAGTGACATATTGATTTTGTGTCCATTGGTTTCGTGTTACCAGATAGTGTCAAAAAATAAGCACAAAATGAATCATGTTGTTAAAAGGATGTTTGTTTGTTCTTGGATTATCTATATCCTTCAAATGATACTAAAATAAGATCGACTCGAGCGATATATTTAGGATTACCAATGACATTTACCTAAATATATTGAACTGTTTAATATAATGTTGTTCATACGCCCAGTTTTCGCTGTTTCTAATCTGTTTAGCAAAAAAGCAGAAAATATTTTTCCAATTTATTATACATAATTTTTCAATTATAGGAAAGACAGTGTTTTTATTCCTTTTCTTTTTGAAAAATTGCTGTTCATTAAATGTCCGTTTTTTTCAGTTTCTTTGTTAAAAATAAAATTGCCTTTGGAATTGCGAATGAAGCATGGTTTTAATTTTTCTAGGTTCAGAAGAAAATCTTACTAAGAAATTGCTGTCCATAACTAACCCAATGCAAATTCACTTGACGCAGTGCTAATCTTTAAATATAATCATGGTATTAAAATATGGTATTGTCAAATTTGATGTGTATATAAACAGAAAGATATTGCTATACGTTTGTATAAAAAAATTCACTAATTATTTTTGGACACTGGCACTATAGTGCGGATAAGTCTAAGGTTAAATATGTCCACCAGCAGCAAGTGGTTTTAGGTTGTTTCTCTAGTTCCGCCAAAGTTTGGACTGGGCCAAAATCTATGGGTTAAAATGAACCCAATAACCGAGAAAATATCCCAGGCAGGATTTTGGCTCAATTTAAGGTGTCATCTAGGTGAACATTTTATTTTTACGTGTTATTTTAAATGGAATACTTTAAATGTTCTCCGACACTTTTTAAAATTGAGCTAAATCCTTCAGATATTTTACTCGATTCGTGTTCACGTACAACTGCATAAATCCATAGATTCTTTTGGCTGCTCTCTGTGGTGACTGTATCATTGCATATTGAGACCATTTGGCTGAAGCTGCAGGCTATCCGCGCTACGACATAAAAATGAGTTCTGTCGTTTTTTCTTCGCAGATTCATAGAAACATAGCTTTATCCGTCAACCCCATTAGCTTTAGATGCCTATTCCCTATTCAGCTTACAATGCGATGTTAGTATACCCAATCTTTGACTGTCTTTCTCTCTTTACTTATCCGATCTGCCGTGAATTTTAGCGAATGTTCTACTATGAATTTTCTTTGTTTTCGCACACAATGCGATGTTAGTATACCCAATCTTTGACTGTCTTTCTCTCTTTACTTATCCGATCTGCCGTGAATTTTAGCAGCGAATGTTTCTACAGAATTTTTCAGGCTGTTTCCTGTTGTTTTCTCTTGACCACCAGATGGGCCTTGTTTGGCTATTTTATCACAGAGCAAAATAACTAACACAAAATAAAATAGTTTACTGAATTCAAAATTTATGATGCGACATAATATAATAAACTTGGCTAATGATGCATCAAATATTCAACAAAGCAATGGAGTTTGAATATATTACTACATATGCAGCTTTCGGAGTTGTTTTGTCATCATCGAAGGGAAAAATACGAAAAAAACGGCACAACAAAATCCGCAAAAAAAATACACTCAAGCCACAGCGAATTTCGGAAAACATAAAAAGCAGTGCTGCTAACAGTTGGCCGGATCGCTGAAAAAAATAATATAAAGTTGGTGATGAAGGGGTTTTAACAAACTTACAATGGTTGAGCTCTTGAAAAATATATAATAAAACTTGGTTTTGAGTGTGTCGATCTGGACCAGCCTCTCAAATAGTGCTGTTGGGATTCGACAATATTACACCTCGATATTTGTAACTCTGGAATCAGGCCAGGAGATCTGTGGTTCTTTGGGCTTGCAAGAATAGCGTCAAATAATGTGGAAAACCTCTGACGAGGGTAGGGGACTCAAAAACCTCACTATGATTCCTCAGGCCTAAAAATAAAGCTAAAAAATAATCAGAATTCAGATAAAAGCGGCTCATGGTTTCAGCATTTCAGGATCTGAAATCTGACACTCAGAACATATTGAAACTTACTAAAATATCATTTTTAATTTAGAAGGGTTGCTAAAATTAAAATAGTTACAAACTGAAATTTGTAAAAATCATTTTTTTTTTTTTTAGTATTAATATTGTTAAACTTTAAAATATATTTTTTTTTTTTTTTTTTTTTTACATAATATATTTATTTTGTAATACATTTTTTTGCATTAAAATTTTAAAGCTATTTCAATAATATCGATCAATAAATTCAGCAGTTAACGAATATTACTAACAATGCATTAATCAGTAATATGAGCTAATATGAAACCCTACGTGCATGTTTAAAAATCGCACGCACTAGCAAACACCGTAACCACGAGTAAATTTGGTGCTTTGTTCTATTCAGAATAGTTGGACGCTGCGGCAGCCCGCAATGTGTGCGACGACCGGGTCTTTAATAACGCGTTGGCGATTGGCAGAGAACGTAATCAACTCTAGTTCGGAACAGTAAATGAACAGTAGGTCTCAATAGACTTTACTTCTCTGTTAGCCGGCGAGGTGCTTGAACAACAAAGTTTCTTCAAATTTGGGGTTTCTTGAAGATGAAAACCAGATGTTTTCTGTTACCAGTTCTTTTTTGTTTTTTTTTTTTTGAATTTTTTCTGATAACGGATTTCAAATTCAGGCTAAACTGGATGGGGGAAACTTTGTTTGTAGATAAAAGGTACAATTGGAGGTATGAAGACATTCTTTGATAATAGAGCATTAGGAAATAGTTTGTAGAAGTTTATTTATTTATAATAACTACGATGAATATTATGCACCTTATTAGATGGATTGAGATTTCAATTCACAATAAAAAAAATAAAAAGTATTAAAAAAAAAATATTATCTTTAAATTGCTTGACTAAATGAAGATTCAATTAATATCCATTTGCATCTTCTAATCGGCTCGATTTTGCTTATTCAATGTTAATTAACGATTAGCGCTGATAAATATTGTTGCGATGAATATACGAAGCAGCATTTGGACGTCAGGACAACGTTGTGTCACGCGACCAAACGTCGGGACGCGACGTCGGTACAACCTCGTACCAACCCTAGTCTGCACATGGTCTGCACTAGTTTGGAGAATAATTTTTGGGTTAACCGAGAAACGACGTTGGATACCTACGTTGACTAGCAGCCTAATTTAGTACAAACTGCAACGTTGTTTAAAATCCTATTTCACAAGTAAAAACTATAATAGTATGGCGTCTAAGTCGCGTTTATCCTAAATTGGGATAATTATAGTAAAAATATTATTTTATGATTTAGTTAGAGACATAATATGGCAGATGGCAGTAAAAACAAAACAAAAGTATTTAAGTGTGGAGAATGTTTGAAGATCATAATCTATGATCATAATTATTGAAACCCTTTAACCAAGGCAAAAGTTAAACGCAATAACTTTATTGATAAATGTATTGTTACTACTTTGAAAAATACTAATGGGCCTTAAATTAAAGAAGTTTTAAAAAAATTTTTTTTTTTGCCAATTTTTTTTAATAAAATGAGAATAATTTATTCGCAGTCGAAAAAAATGTTTCCGCGTGTTGTTTAGGGTCCAATATTTCAAGTTAATGTATTCAAAAAGCAGAATTGCTATTTTAGGAACCGAAACATTTTCTTATTCAACAACATGGCGGCTTTCACTTTGTTGTTTTGGAGATTAAGATGGAGTAGTTGAGTAGTCGCATACTGGACTAATAAAGTCGCAGTTCAGTTTTAACAGGTATTATACTAGTCGCAAGATTGCCTAATTTAGTCATCCTTCATCCTAGAGTCTAGCTTGTGCCGCCTCTATATTCTAAATAAACGAGAGAGTGGACAAAGTATCGGTAATATGTCCATGTATATATTTAAATTTTGTTTATATGTGCTTTTACGTCCCATTTTAATTAAGTTGTTTTATAAGAACAAAAACAGCACTGAACTGTCTGACTGAACAGAATAATGAACTGAAAATTTAAGATTTAAGGTTATGGTTCAATACCGTTGCAAAAAGGTAGTGGCTCGACGTCCTACCAACGTAAGAAGGAAATCTAAACAACGTTGGAATTAGTAAAACAGGCGACGTTTGCCAACGTGGAATAGGTCCTGAAAGTGACGTCGGAAAACTCTTTATTGTCAAACATTGTAACTACGTTGTTCGAATCACCTAAAGATCATTTAAGCAAAAAGGTTACAAGACAACGTTTATTCGACGTCCCAGAAGCTTTTACTTTGTTGTAGTACTAGTTCAACGTCGGCACAACGTTACAACAACGTTTACATTTTATTTTAACACCCAAGGTACGGAGCTAACTATTTTTTGTAACTAATCCAACGTTGTGTTTTAGTAAACATGTGGTCACAAGTCGTGAAAATACTACTTGGGTAATTAAATTAAATAATTTAAAAAACCAGAGTCGAACTTGAAATTATTTTAAATAATATTAAATATAGTTTTGTTGTTATTAAGGTACTCAAATAAAAAAAGTAAAATGTGGCATATCATTGTACTCAGAAGACCGAGTTCTTTCAAAACCTCAAATAAAAAAAAATTAAGTTGGCCTCTATATCTCAAAAATTACCAGATAATTTGTAAATCTAAAAACATTATCAGGTAGTCTTCGTAAAGTGGATATGAGAATGTGCATGGTTTCGGATTTTCGTAAAAGTAACGACAGGAAAAAATAAAATTGATTTTCAAAAACTCACCCATCCTTGAAATTTTAAAAATTTTGGATGGCATCTTAGTGAACATGCCAAAGTGCAACTGTTGTCTACGGTTGCCGAGATACCAATGCTCGTACCTCGAATTTGTAGCACCTTGTATACTTAAGATGGTTTGCGATTGGTAATAATAATTTTTTTTAACGTGATACTGTAATGCTTTTTTGACTCATATACAATTACCTTCAAATAAATTGATAAACAGTAAGTCATAAACAGACTATCCATAGGCCTAACATATTGCTCTAGTTTCGAAATTCAAAATTTTGAATTGATTGATGATGAAAGCCGACATTACTGACAATAATAACGCCTCTAAACAAAGAGCAAGATAGAAACAAACGCACGGGCCGTAATTAGATTTTTGTTCGACTGCGGAGCAATTAGGTATTACGAGAGGTCCGAATATGGTCGCTCGCCGATTGGTCGGTCTTCTGCTCGATTGCGTTTGTATTCGATTCGCATAATACTTAGGTATGGCGGTACAACGAGCGACGCTTATCATTAGTTGGCGGTGGACAATCGCGTCCGGCCGCGAATTGTGTTGTTTTATGCCGATGATTTATTTAGCGAACGTTCTCTCGGACAATTACCGCTCAAATTAGTTTCATTCGAAATTCATTTGGCCGAATTAATCGAATTAAGATTTTTTCGTTCCGGCGTGCGCGCCTAATTTTCAGGGATTTCAGCTGCAACGGTGCGAAAATTCATATTTTTGAAATCGATAAATCAATGACAGTTAACCACTAACGCTCGGTCTGTCATACTGCCATAATACATCAACATAAAAGGTTGATTCTCACTATACCTTCGTTTCCATTCCATATTCATTCCGTATTTTTATTGTATTGACGCTATACGTAAGCTCCGTTCCGTATCAGTTCCATACTTTTATTGTACAATTTATATCATTACGAAAGTTTTATTTTAAAATTTGTATCTTTATTTTTTAATTAAAACTAAAATAAAACTGTGAAATAATAGTCCTAAATAATAAAGCTTTAACAGAGCTGGTACAAAAATTTAAGAACTTTTCCAACCAACTGTTTTCCGATGCACGCTTCAGTCCGTCCATAAAAAATGTATGGAAGGAAAGGATGATATGGAACGGAAGAGAAACGGAACGGATAGTGTCTGATAAATCTTTAGAAAGTATAAACAAAAGTTACTCCTTTAACGTTAACCCAGATTAACTCGGGAACGTAGAGACTAGACACACTAAAAGGCTTATATTTTGTATATTACTATTTTGTGAGGAATAGCACGAAACAATCAAGATCAAACGTTGTGGTGGCTTCAGAATAAGTAAACATGGAGCATGAATTAATATCATTAATTTATGATAGGATAAATATAAATTAAACATAGACATGAATTAATATCATTAGTTTAGCAATGGAATAGTAAGTAATGTAATACCACTATATTCAAACTGAAATTACGAAAAATCAAAACAGTTACTTTTGAGAAAACAGTTACCGATGGTGGATTAAATTGGCTATTCCAAGGTTACTACAAGGTATTTAGTTTTAATCCCATTTTAACCTATACGAGTGTGAAAATTACAATTACCGGTGCGTCTCAAAGAAGTGGCTCCACCCTATAACTTTTATTATTTTTTTGAGATAAAGAGCAGAAGTTGGTATGTTAGTATATAAAATAGAATTGGGATTAATTACGTATATCCAATTGTTTTTGGTCACTTCCTGTTTCACCGGAAATGACTACTATTTTTAATTACTAAATGCTTTTAGGTATATTTTACTTTATTCGATATAGAAAATGATATTCTAAGATAGAATGACGTATCACATGTCAACTTTGACATTCTTGTAATAAAAAATTATTTTAAATCTCAATCTAGGTGCCATGACTATAACTAAAACTACTAGTGCCAATAAAACCTTGGAAAAATAGATTTGATCGTCTAATGTTTTGGTGTCTTGTCTAGCCAGTTAAAAGTGCTCCAAAAGTCGTATTTTTTTAATCCTTATTTCAATTTTTCAAATGGAACCAAGGTGGCTCATTAGCATATTTAGAAGGAATTTTTTTTATCACAGACAATTTACACACTTGGTATTTCAAAGTCAAATTTTCGTTACAGACCACTGAAGTTATAATTTCAAATGGAAATCCCTTATGCGAATATGTCAAAGGTTGACATATTATGATATGTCAATTTCTATTCAAATTATTTATTTTCTTTTTTTTTTTTTTTATTTTTGTATAAAAAGAACAATATCAATCAATCCTAATTTATGTCATATACTAACGTACCAAATTTTGTTTTAACTAAAAAAAATAAAGTTATAGAGGTGGGCCAGCAGGACCTTATTGGTATATCAACATATAAAACGGGGATGTAATTAATGAAATATCATCGTAACAGCAGTTATTTTAGAAACGTTTAGGTTTACTTATTTCACAGAGATTTATGAAAAGAGTCCTTTACCTCGGGTACAGATACCACCACGTTTTCGAAATGGCTCAAAACAAAAAAGATTGAACGAGGCAGCAGGAAACGCAAAAAAATCCCCTTGTGGACAATACGCAGTAAAGAAAATACCACTGAGACATTAAAGTTATTAAGGTGCGACATTCGAAGATTAAAATTAGTTAAACATATGAGATGAATTTTGTGGCATCGGTATGTTAAAGTGGTGTTCAAGATAAAATCATGTTAGTTATTAACTTTACAATTAAATTAAAAGATGAAAACTTTTTTATTAAAAAAAAAAAAAAAAAAAAAAAAAAAAAGATTAAATATTGATTATATAATTAATAGTGGCTAATTCGCCTCATAGCACAGTGGTATACACAAAGATACTCTTAGTTATTTAATCATGACGTCAAAGCTGTAGGTTTGTTCATCGTGCCGTTCACAAAAGTGGTCACTATAAGCTTTTTTTTATTTTTTTGAAGATCAAAAAACGAGAATTTGGTATGTTAGTATAATATACTAAATTGGGATGTTGACGTTATTGTATTTTGGTCCTCGTTTCAACGGAAATGATACTATTTTTTTGAATTCTTTTAAATGGCATGGGTATTTTTACTTTATTGATAGAAATGATATTATGAATAGAATGAGTATCATGTGAAGATTTTGAATTCTCGCTTAATAAAAAAGTATTAATTTTTTTTTTTTTTTTTTTTTTTTTTTAACGATTTTTTTATTAAGGAGCCTTGGAAATAGATTTGATCAGTCCAATGTTTTTAGTGTTTTTTTTTTTTGTTTTTTTCTAAATGTATTTTTAATCATATTTCAATTTTTCAATAGAAGAGGGTGGCTCTTGCATTTAGAAAGAATTTTTTTTTTTTTTCGAATAATTTGATACCAACCTTGGTATTATCAGTCAAATTTTAGTTACGCGAATTTACATTTAAGATAAAATACATATGCAAATGCAAAGTTGAATTTATGAATATGTCCAATTCTATCAGAGTGATTTTATAACTATTGAAATAATCAAAATTTAAATAAAAAAAAAATTATCAATCTAAATTTTGTTATTTTTCTAAGTACAATTATGTTTTTTTTTTTAACTTAAAAAAATAAAAGTTATAGGGTGAGCATTTTGAGACCACCGGTATATAAATATGAGAATGTAATTAATGAAATATATGTATTAAGCTATTTTAGAAATGGTTAGGTTACTTTTTCATGAGAATTTTGAAAAAAGTCCTTTGGTTCGGGTAAAGATTCGCACGTATTTGGAATAGTTAAAAGAAAAAATTGAAGAGCCAGAAAGCAAAAATTCGGCCTGGAGTAGTTTTCAGCCGCTTTTGAGAATCGAAAGTAGGTCAAGACAAACCGAAGTGAGGTCAAACCACTGGGAATAAATTGAAATGCGACCAATGTTGGGCGTGCGCTTGGACTGCTTCGAAGGTTCTGCACGTTAGTGTAGAGGACAACAATTTCAGATAAATTATATCCTTTTTTGTATATAAGCTATTAACCCCAAGTGTATATGCTACAGAAGATAGATATATAGATAATTTCATTATAACATATATGAGAATAAATATAATATAAATGAGGCTTTATAAGGATATGTACTCCGTATAATTTTTACAGGATATCAAGATATTATCGCGGATGGAGAGTATATTTAGTCTATTTTTACAGTTTTAGCATGTACAGTTTTAAGTTAATTTTGTTATGATATTTTTTTATTTTATTAGTTTATTATATATAAGAAGTTGTCCATTGTAAAAATAAAACTTAATTAAAAAAAAAAAAATTAACTATAATAATATAGAGAGAGATAGATAATATATATCTAAATACAAAAGATTTCTTAAGTAGTAACGGTGTAGAAAAAGATTGAGAATCGAGCTTATAATTGAAAAAACCGTATATGAAAGAAAACACAAAAGTAGCGACGTTTAACAATTTGATGGGATTACGTTTATAATATAGGTGTTGTCATAGGAATAGTGCTAATATTTCCCCATCAAAACATAATGTAAACATAAACGTCTCGCAGAGCATCTTTCACTAAAAAGTTTTGAGATTGATGTAAACAGGCAGTTTATTTTATGTTTTTTTTTTTTTTTTTTTTTTTTTTTTTTAAAATAGAAAATTTTATAAAAATTCGAAAATTTTAAACAAAAATTTTTTTTAAATAAATAAACATTACGAAACTTTTGTACGAATAATGTGCGATAAATATTTGCATTATTTAGACCCATGTTAAAGGATTGTTTATTAGATTTATGTAATGAAATTATATGAAAAGCGATAGCTTAGAATAACAAGAAGCTTTTAAATATCTATAAAAATAATTTTTGTCATCTTGTAGATGTTAGATATCATGGTCGACTTCTTTGATTTAAAAAGAATCAACATAAATAACTACATGTAAAATTAAAAAATTTCAATTTTTTTTAATTAAAAACTTATTTTCTCACTTATTAAGTAATTTGTTATAATGTAGTAAAAGTAGTAGTAGTTTATAAGTTTTGCTATTTCTGAATTTAATTGATAAATTTTAAGAAGTCAAAGGTTTTTGTAAGACGACATGTCATAGAGTATTTTAAATAGTTTTTTTTTGTTTTTTGGTATTGATTTGCTTCGACGAGGAAGAGATTCTTACGAATGTTAACTTTTTGTCCGTTAAGGCAATTTGTTTAATTTTTTTTTTATTATACCTGAAAAACACTAAAATGGCATTCATCTACATTTTAAAAGGAAATTATATTTTTTTATTGATTTTCTTCTAATGGCGAAATACAATAGTTTTTTCTGGATGATAATCGCCAATAGGTGTTTTGGTTATATTTTTAATGAAATGAACGAGAAGTAGGGTACTATAGACAAGAACAAAGGAATATTTGTCACCACGTTTCTATATGGTTTAATACCCCAAAAGAGATCCAGAAGTGTCTAATTTTTCCATTTTCCTGATTCCTCATTAACAATGCGTTTTTTTTTTTTTTTCAGTATCATTAATTCGTATCGGCATCGATGAAAAGAATGATAATCTAGTAATTGACAAGCTGTACGCGAGCGAAGTTCGACGAACGAGGACATTCCCCAGACACTGTTACTGTACATGAAGAATAGATGATGTGAGATTTTCTTTTATATTTTTTTTAATTTTCATAAATTATATGTAGGTATATATATCATTATTTTTGGCGTTAAGATGTTCATTTAACCAGATTATATAGTTTAGAGCTGAAGATTTATAAGTGTATTTCTTAATCGTGATAAATATGTTTGAATCCTATGAAATTTATATATAAGTACATAATATAAAAAAGATTTATGCTATGAATCTGATCTATAGAATATAGATAAATATTATAGAAACTTATTTTCATATATTTATAAGTGCTGTTTATCTGTCATAGAAAAGACATCTAATCTTTTTATTTTTCGGGATGTTTCTAACTAAATTATGCACGATCATATATATTCATTAAACAACAACATTATTTTTTAAACGGGACACCCGGTATATTCGAAGTTTATTAGGGACTAGTTATACACATTTTTTATGAAAATTAAATACAACTATTAAAATTAAATAGTGTGTGTGTGTATTTAGGAAATCAGAAAAAAATATGCTGTCTAATTCACTTTCCATAATATATGGCCTTTTCAACGAATCAAGGAAGATTTTGACAGATGACATTCAAAAAATGACAGAGAATACAATTTACTGCTGAATAAAATTACAGGCACAACTGTCACTGTCACAGAATTATGGAACCTCTAAAAATTTGTCTCGCCTAAAAACTTTATTTAAACTAAATTTATAAACATACAGGTATTGTTACAAAGTACCATCCGATCGAAAAGAAAAACGGTGTCGAAGACGGCTGTGGAATGACAATCTATGATAATTTTGACGAGGTCAAGCCGTAGACGTCATTACTTTGCCCCTCTTCTTTCTATTTCTTAATTTCGCTTATTTCCAGTTGGTCCTAACAAGGTTCTAATTTATTTTTATACTGAGTAAAAATGATTTTTAAATGGTGTGGTTTAAAATTCCAGAAAAATATGTTTTTTGGAAATAGATTTGTGTGTCTGGAAATGTTCTATGCTTTTTTAATCTTTATAATTAGTGTTAATTTTAGTTTTTCTTTTTATAATTAATGTAATTGTGTTAATTTTAACAAGGATATTTAGAGATTGACATCGCCAAATTTTGTATCGATTTCCATTCCCCGTCTTTGACGCCTTTTCTTCGATCATACAGTACATTATTTAGAGCTAAGAAAATTAATTTAAAATATGTATTTATTAAAATATTAAATGTATTCCATACTTTCATAATATTCAAAGGTTAGAGAATAAATTCGTGTATAACCAAAATTAAATTAAATAAAATAAATTTTACCAGTCTTAAACGTTTTCAAAATCGTTCTTGCGAGAAGAATGAACCCTCTTTTAAGCAGAAGAAAAAGCCGTTAATTTTATTTCGTAAACAGCTCTTAATTAATTCAAGCAGCAAAACATTTTCGAGCAATTTTGCGTGGACCTGTTCCCCACCGTCGCCATTTTGCTTTCACTCTGAAGGAAGTAAAAGAAACAACTTATGTAAATTGTGGGGGATGGCAGAGTTCTAAGAGGTTCGTAAATTTTAAGTGGCTTTACATAATTTAGGTTATAATTACATTCGTTTAAATGAAGAAAAAAGGTAGATGTAAGGAACGAAGTAACCTGCACTGATGGCGTAACAGTGGTTTATGTATTGGATTAACTGAAAAAAATTGTTTAAATTATCAATTTTTAACTATCTAATCGATAGAGTAATACAGAAATGCCATGCAATCATAAATTAAAAGTGTGTCAATTAAATTTTCAGATATTATTTTAGATTGTATGTGAGAGGGAAAGTTAATCACCACGACCATATAGATCTATGATGGCCCCCTTTCTTGCGTTATAACTCATCAGACATAACTCATGTTTATGGTAAAAATGGTTGTGGTCTCGGTGCACTCAGTGATGAGGTGTTCTCATATTTTCCCATTTTCCCCGCCGAATCTGCATTGGCCGTTGTTTCTCAGCTTCAATCTAATGACATGTTCATTAAGGAGACAATGTCCTATTAAAGACCCCATGACAATCCGAAGACTATTCTTACTTAAATCAAAGAAAATCTTTGATGGTTCTCTGTCGTTTAAGTCCTGAGAGATTCCCATTCCAGGTTACAGATGGAGTTTTCCAGGTTCTTGAGTTGTTTTCCACTTAGGAGGCAGAACGGTTCTGGTCTAGTTAGTGGAATGTTCGCTCCTTTTCTGGCTAGATAAAAAACGGTGTCAAAATTAGCTTTTTCTTTACCTTTTAACCCTTGGTGAGCTGGTACCCAAAGTTGGAAAACTGTATTTTCTTTCCTTAGTTTTTTCGGCTTCTCTAGGCATTCTTTGACAAACTTGGAATTGATAATTACTGATTAGGTTTCTAGGTTAGATACGTTATATTAAATGTACAGAGTGGGTCAAATTCGACGCTTTTAAATGGAAACACCCTTTTCTATAGGAGATAGACAAAAACTAATATCGGTGTCTGAAGCTCAATTTTTGTCAAAAACATGATGGTGAAAACCGCATATCGATATCTGTTACCGTTTCGGAGCTACGGGGTGTTTTTCAAAAATATGCATTTTTAACGAATCGCTGTAACTTTTTTGCTATGGAAAATTTTGCATTTTTATGAAAACATTTCCAAAGCACCTTTTTACGTAGAATTTAATGGTTTAAGTATAATTTTTTTTAAATTAATAATTTAAGAATTATCAACAGAAAATTTGATTTTTTATATGAGACAACCTGTATATCTTTAATTTATTGAAAATAATTTAAAATTACCTTTCCAAAAATATAACACACTTGATATTTTGCTCGATTCCTCTTCGAGAGATAGAGTATACAAAAATTCGCCCGCTTTAAATAAGTAGGCTTTGAACGGCACCGGCTGGAATGCAAAAAAATTCTAGCTGTGAGCATCAATTAAAACAAAAATAATATTTGCTATGAGAGATGCAGAATTTTATAACAATTTAAAATATATTTAACCAACATCAACACATTTAAACTATATCTGATAACAATAAAAATAAATAGCAAACCAAGACATGAGATTTTGCTGCAAGTGTTCGACCGTCTTCTGTTATATCGACCATCTTCTGTTATGGACTTACGGGGCCGTTTCTGAACATTTCTCGCGGAATTCATTAACTCAGTGGGGGTGAAAGATACCCTCTCATAACTGCTAAGTATTTCTAATTCTTGTCTAGATTATACGGAAGAATAAGGAACTTTTATTCTTCCGCAAATATCCATAGGATTAGATCCATGGGCACTAAGTCAGGTGGCCTCGACGGCCAACGGCTGGGATCTTGGTTAGCTATTCAATTATTCTTGAAATTGGCTACAAAAATTTGCTGATAACTTCAGCGTTCTGAGGTGGTGACTCTTCTTGCTGGAAAAATATGTTTTCGAGTTCCATTAAAGGGCATATCATCAATAAGGGGTCTAAAGCCTACTAGTTAAAAGTGGCGAACTTTTAAAAATTCTGTATTTCGACGGGGAATATAACAAAATATCAAGTGTGCTATATTTTTGGAAAGGTAATTTTAAATTCTTTTCGGTTAATTAAAAATATAAAGGGTGTCCCAAATAAAAAATCAATTTTTCTGTTAACTCTTAAATTATTAATTTTAAAAAAATTGTACTTATACCAATAAATTCAACGTAAAAAGGTGCTTTGGAAATGTTTTCATAGAAATACAAAATTTTCCATAGCAAAAAAGTTACACCGATTAGTTAAAAATGCATATTTTGAAAAAACACCCTGTAACTCCTAAAGGGTAACAGATATTGATGTGCGGTTTTCACCATCATGTTTTTGATGAAAATTGAGCTCCAGACACCGATATTAGTTTTTGTCTATCTGCTATAGAAAAGGGTGTTTCCATTTAAAAGCGTCGAATTTGACCCACCCTGTACATTAACCTATCATCATTCCTTCAAAGTTTAGGCGATTAGATTTTTTTTACAGTCATTCGGTGCATTGCTTCTTCCTCAAAAACTGTTAGTCGTTTTAAAAATATTATTAATGGAAGGAATTAATAGTGTGATCGAAGTTACAAGGTATTTATATATAAAAAAACTAATTTCTAGACATTCTCAACCTTTATAGACGGAGAGCTGACTCATAAAAAAACCTTATCATCGTTACATGGCTAATTTTTTTTGTGAAGTATCCTTTTGTGTAGCCATTGTGAAATAGCCATGTCTGCCAACGCGATCCCGGGGCTTAAAGCGGGGGCGGCCAATCGAAAGGGTGAAATTTTGTCACTAAAAATATTATAAGGTACACGAGTTATAATTGCCAGATAGATTTTATTTATTATTAAGAAACCACCGGCAGACAACGCGAAAGAGGCATGGAATTTTTTGACAAAAAAATCATCGTATACATCAAAACAAAATACATAAAAAAATAACATATGGACCACAAGAAGACATTTAACCATGATAAGGTTTTTTATGTAGACTATTAGAATCTACCAATACTCTTAGACTATTAGAATCTACCAATGCTCAGCCAAGCAAAATAAACATTTTTTTCTGTATAATTTTCACGTACCTACTTATTTACATAGGATTTATAATTATTGTTTGAAAATTATTAAAATTTATTCAAAATAGCAACGGTGGTGTACTGTAAAATTGCTAAAATTATTTATTTAAATTTTTGCTGAGTTTACAAAACGATTTCGTACTGAAACATTAAAATAAATAATTTAACTGATTGTACGCTTTATTACGAGTATATCGGTATTAAGTAAATTCGAAATGTAAACTTGGCCGAAATTAAAATAATATGTTGGTAAAATAAAACTGGTCTTTTGTTATATAAACGAGAACAACAAATTAGCTGAATTAATATAATAATAATAATAAATAGAACAATAAAATAATGTTTAAAAGATTTCAATAATTTTATTTTATAGGCTTGGTGCATTCTCCGCCGGTGCTGCCACCATCGGGAAATGTCGTAAATAATCGGCTTATAAAAAAATTAAAAAGTAAATATTATGATATCTTCAGGAGGTCTAGCTTGTATTATAATTTATTATTGAAGCTAATAAAACTTTTTAGATGAGTTCAACTACGGTAGCGAGCATAGTTTTACGCACCGGGTTTGCTAGTGGGGACATAACTTAGGCTATTTCGGATGTAACAATATTTTTTGAAGATACATAATTATAATTTTAGAAGATATTCATAAAAAATGTAAGCACAAGTTGATTAAAAAAAAGAGTATACCATTAATATTGCAAATTATATTTTATCCTCTCGTAGTCTATTTAATTTTTTGATTATGTAACGAGCACTTTGTTTTCTCACTTATTTCCTCGAACTTCTTGAGGGGAAAAAGATGTTCTTCAATTAGTGTATTTCCTTATGCCTTCTTAACGAATAAGTTTGCCTTTTCCTGTAAAAGAACCTTTAGTTTATTAATAAAACAAGAAAAATATAACAATACACTTTTCTAAAGAAAACTACAATCCAATTAGTAACTAAACTTCGTTAATTTTTAGAAAAATTCCTCTCGATAAATAAACGAACAGTGCCGGATTGAAAAAAAAAACGTTAATTAATTAAAGTTAAAGGGACGTCGTACTTTTTGAAGCGGATCTCAAAGTGGAAATTTCGATTATCGACCTATGTTCTAACGTGATTTTTCACCGTTCAAAGGCACCGACTGCCTATTTAGTTCTTGCAGAACAAACTCATTAAGCTAGTGCTAAAATAATACGGCACACAATACCGGACAAAGTAAACTTCGCTATTTGAACGGAAATTGATTGGCTCCTGCTCATTCCTAATTCGATGAAATATCGGCAACGTCGAAGGGTCCCATTGGCTCTTTGTTTGGCCGTTATTGTGGTAATGGGTCTTCTTATGTCGGTGATAGAGTGGAAGAAATAGAACTGAGAATGCTCTAATTGCTATAGTTTACCAGAGAATGACAGTTAATGAGAATTAGACTAAAACATTAAATAATTTTATGAATTTGTTTAAGAGATGACAATGCCGGAAGGTTTAAAAAATGTACTCAGATTATCTGAAGAATTACTAAATAGTTATAATCTTTGTGAATGAAAAATCTTGAATTGAACATGAAATGAATAACAAAAAAACTGCATGTCTCTTGCAAAGTATTCTGCGTGTCAAGGTAGATCAAAGGTTGACGCACGAGGTAGCGAGAAAAAGAAGTGGTAAGGATGGCGTCAAATTGGCGTCATTTGATTTAAAGCTAAGAAAATCATTATAATAAACTTGATACTGTACCTGGGTACTAAAGTCTGTCCAACGACAAAATCCTTGACAGTGATAGATGTGTCTGTCATTTTAATTTCAAAGTAGTTTATTTTATTTTACAAAGAAATAAGTTGGTACAATTGGAACGCATAATTAATATATTTAAATTTTGAGTGACAAGTGATTACTTCAAAATATTGTGAAAAAAAAACTGTATGAAACTGAAAAAATCTAATCTTGGTTAATTAAATTTAATCTTATTTTTTTCGGCAGTACTAAAATATTTTATTTACCTATCGTGTGATGTTATTTTACAGATACTCCAGTTTTTGGTACCATGTACGAGATGGTATACAACTTTATTTGTGGCTAATACAACTCTCTGGCCATAGTCTCTGGCAAACTGTGTCTCTGGCGGTCTCTGTGCACCGAATATTAACTGTAAACTATGATCTGGGTCAACACTTAATTTTCCCTCGAGTTTTCCTCCACTTAATTTTAAAAAACACGAAACACAAGTAACAACGCAGTCCAAAATGCAAAATGCAAAATATTTATCATTTCTATTTGACATAATTTGACACAAAATTATAACCTAAAATTTGACAACTCTCCAAAATCTTCTTTGACAACTCTTCAAAAAAAAGTCGAGTTCATACGCATAAGCGTCCGTTTGTCGTTCATCGTTGCGTCAAACCAATAATATTGAAACATTATCTGTCATTTTTGAAATAAACCAATAAAATTGGTTAAAAACAACAAGAGACGACGCATGAGGTATTTATTTTTAAACCCATCCGTAGTTAACTTAAAATATATTAGAATTTTTTTTAGTGAAATAAATGGATTGGCATGGAAGTCATCTGCTTTTTTTCTGACATCGTCTGTCGAAATCTTACCTAAGAAAAAAACAGAGTATAATATCCTCTGGTTGTGTACTGGAAAGTAAATTGTCATGCATATTTTCATCGATAGGTTTGTAGCTTCTGAATAACGGTCTAGGTAAAGCATCTAGCTAATTTGCTAACTCAGAATTAGAATTATTAGAATTAAGCAACTCGCATTTTCATTGGAGCACATTGTTATATTTATTTCAAGCCAATAATCAACGAGTATATTCATATAATTTAACAAAATTACTGTAAACCACTAAAAATACGAATTGTTGGTTAGGTACAAAATGTATTGTTCTCTTAAATAAATTTAAGCGTTAACATTATTAGGCATTTGCATAAAAGTGTGTATTTCGGGTGGTATTCCACAAAATTTGCAGGCTATTGAGGAAACAGAAAATGTACAGATTACATAAATAAATCGAAAAAAATGTTTATATTAAAACAGCATTATATGTCACTTTTTCAAACATGTCCTCCCCCAAATCCTTTTTTATTTTGCTTATTTTTCCTAGTGGCGAAAAACTCAGAATTCTTCTCCAGAAATGAACCCCGCCACAAATTTATAGACATATTATTTAAAAAGTATTGTGGTAATCTCAGTACTATTTAAATAAGATTGTCATGATATTTCCAAAATTTCCAGTTATGTACTACCGATGTAACTAAATACAATATAACTAACCCAATACATTTTAGTAAACAAATAGTGTTGAATTGATAATAGCTATTAACTGCATCTAAAGGAATGCCAAGCGAATATCGATTATTCAGTGGGCATGAAACCGCAAACTGACGTACAATCCCCCAAAACAACTCCAATTATCCTCGGAATTTGCCCAAAGACTTTGCAAGTTTTGAATTATGCGTGGCGTCCAACAGGTCGAATCCCCATATGGTTAACTTGTTACCACATCAAATATTTAGCAAGATTTCACCTCGCATAATCAACATATGTGTTTATTTCTTCATAACATATATTTTGGGGGTAAAAACGTTTTTTGATATATATGTGGTATATAAAATTTGAAATGCCACAATTTCAATAGTTTATTGCCTCCAGTTTTATGAACGAGATTTTTAGAAGCTTTTGAAATTATAAAATACTTGTATGTCAAAACCATCATTGTCCAAAAGTCTTTTGCGCAGTATCAGATTTAGCTGTATTAATTATTAATAGAAAATGTGTTTCATAGTCTGATAAGTACTGAAAAAAAAGAAAAATAGAAAACAGAATATAAACTAAAAATTCATAATAGGTATTTGATTATAACTGTTTTGAAAAATGTCTATACCTATATGTCATTCATTCACTTCTTCAAAAAGGTCCTTTGAGTATTTTTCTATTTGCACTGTAAGAAAATCTGCACAAAATATAATAATTATTTAATATTAGTAAATCACTCCTGACAAGTTTGTCTCGGTTGGATTAACGCAGCATTGTTTACAACAAATAACTGTTTTATTTTGTAGATTTTTTTTATAGTGCAAATAGCGAAAGACTTTTTTGAAGATATACCGGTTTTATTTTAGTTGCTGCCAAGGCTATGTATAGAACAATAACGTAGGCGGTATAATACATTTTCACAACCTATTTGGGATAGACCGTAAATATAAATATCAGGGAAATAAATCTTACGCTGCCGCAAAATGTTTTGAGCTAAAATGATTTGAGAGGTCTATTAAAATTCGCCGCCATCTAGGGTCGTTTTTTTTTCTGATGTAATGGCCAATTGTATTTGGTTAGAGAATTAAAATTTTATTATCTACTTGCAGTTTTTTATTAAACTTAATAACAGCTTTGGGAGCTATAATAAGTTATTATACTGCTCTTTATGTGTTGAAAGCTTTTGTATATTTCTACAAAAGTGGTGCTGGTAAATTTAAAACCTCTCTTTAAAAACTCTATTATTTATATTTTACGAACAATATAAAGTCTGATAAAAGAGTATATTGCACAGCACTATTTAATTTTAAATATGCTGCACAAATAAAAACCTACTACTATACCTTAAAATTTTTGAAACTTTTGAAATTGTATTTTTTAATGATATGTTTGTTTTATATAAAAAAATATAAGTACATATTTGATTTAATTGTTTTAATAAGTTAGTAAAATATCAGTTAAACTTATAGTTTTGTAGTTTTTCTTATTTAACTCTGTTGCTATTTTAACTTAATCCAAACGTTAAAATTACTTTTCCCTTTTCTTTTTCCAAATGTAGGAAATTTTCTTTAACCTACACCATCTATTATAAATACATTTGTCTGCGATGTCGTATTTCCAAATCTAACAAGCGTTGTTTCGGGAAAAATCTAAAAGCTCCAGTTTCAAAGACTTTCAACCTTCCCCATATCGGGCCTTTTCCTATCTCGGCTTCTTCCATCTTTATCTGGTGATGGGATGAAAAAACGACAAGATCCATCCGGTTTAGAAGCGCCTTTTTTAGCGTTGACGTCTTGGAAATCGGGAGCGAAGTTTTTCTTGGAACAGAGGCTGAATAAAGAAAAAAAAATGATTGCATATGAAACATCCATATTCTCATATTTGCTTTATTCCCGTGAATCAATTTTAAGGAATGATGTTGTTTATCCTTATTTGTGGAGGATTTTTAAAACTAAAATTGGCGATGTTTTATGGTAAGTAGTTTTATACAAGTACGGACGAAAAGTTATTACTCTTAAAACCAGTTAAAAAATATGTAGGTGACGCCCTCTACAAATAGGAGTCATATTGACATCAAAATTATATTTCTTATGTCAAAAAAACTCCCAGAAACCAATTTTCATCCAAATATTGACGTTACTTCAGAATTTATTTGGAAAAAATCAAAATAAAAATGAAATTTCTACACCCTGTATCTCCGAAACTAAGCATTTTAGGACATACATTTATACCAACATTTTTATTTATTTTTATCTGCAAAATATGCTGCCGAAGTTTCCGGAATACAATTTGGATCACCCTGTATTATATCAACTTTAATTCGTAAACTCTAGAATTTGGCTTATTATACAGGGTTAATCGAAGGGTTATTTTTTACCTTAAATTCAATTTTACTGTGCAATAATTTTGTGAGGAAATTTGCCTAAAACATTATTTTTTGTTACTCGAGTTCTCCTGAGCATGTTTCTCCTGAGCATTTTGTTTGTTGGATCATGTTAAATGACTATAGAGAGGTAAACATGAATCCTTGTCTAAGATTAGATTGGTGACTCGACTATGACTTTTTTATTATCTATAAACAAACTTCGTGTCTGGACGTATGCCGTTTTTAAAACAATCGCAGTAAACTACGATATTTTCTCCAACCATTTGTCAAACAGTAATATATACCAACCGCATTTTTCGCAGCACTGCTTTAAATATCACTTGGAATTTGTATTCAGGCCTCGCTTCTTCAGCGGGGACCCAGACAAATATGACGCAATTTAAAATTTACCGCCATTCTTTCTCACCAGGCGCAAGCAGAGGTACACAGAACGTTAGGGTATGAAAAAAAGAAGAGGTGGAGGATTGCTAACCGAACTACTCTGCGGAATTTACGATCATTAGATTTTGATTGATGCGACTGTACGATGAGAATTTTAAGCGCAAGGAACGGAGTGTCGGAACCAGATTTATAGGAGACTAGGAATGTTCATTTTTAACGAAAATATTGATATATATCCGTATCGATATTCTGAAAAGTGCCTACAAAATTACTGAATAAAATAAACTAAGGAAGCAGTTAAATAAATATTTTTTTTTTCAAACGTCACAAAAGTATTACTTTTTGCGACGTGATTGATAATATAAAAAATACATTTTAACGCTTAGGCATAAAAGTGAAGCACTTTTACGCTTAAGCACAAAAGTACGAAAATATATTATTAAACTGACATAAAGTGTCAAATTCAACGAGCGTAACCATAGTTTGTCGATATATAATTACTTACAAGGTATTACTTTTAAATATTTTATACAGAATGAGTCTTAAATAAGTGGAAATATTTTCAGGGCTGGTAGATCTCAATAAAAGAAACATATTTTCTCTTTATCGTTTTTCAAATATATCCAAAATAACCGAATTATTTTAATTTGAAAATTTCCAAAATAAAATAGTTTTGCCTAAATTTTGAGAACTACTAGATCTTATTATAAATATTTTATTAATATTGACATTTTCGTACATTCCTGTACATCAAAAGCAATGAGAGATTTTATTTTTTGTTTCTTTTAGTGTGTGGGCGAGCCAGTCCAGGGACGTCTATGTGGTTGAAGAATAAATTATTTTTTGTTTTATTTGATTGGGACGGCAATGATCACGATAGGCATTTTCGTTCTTCATTTTTTTCTTGGTTAATTTAATAATGAAGGGCTGGTCGTTTTGCGGTTGAAAAAACAACATCGCTCGATAGCGTTGAACAGAATTTACATTAATTTGCATAGAATGGATCCAGTGAAGTGAGTGAAAGTATATGACGTGATAGCCCAGAATAGATTACCAAGTTGAAAATTTGAGAAAATGAATTATTAAACTACTTGGATCAGATTTAAAAATGAATACAGTAACTCTGAATTTTATAATAATCTACGGTAGTCGCGAAACATTTTTCAGTGCACGTTATCAATCATATCGAAATTGATACTAAGGCCTATCATTCAGCTCTTCATTTTACTTTACAGAGCAAATTATTGTAACAAATATTTTATTTACATTAAAGCAGCAAAAGTTTGTTTAAACCGAATTTTATTATCGCTATGTTGGTCACATTGCGCCGTTTTCAGCAACGTTGTCGTTTATTATTTGACAATTGCCATAATATCTGTCATTATTTTGTATAATATCGTGTTATTGTTGAATTTTTGTGAGTACATTCTCGTTTTTGGTCTATTTTCATAATATATTTTTTACATTGTACTTTTAAGTACAAACAGTTCTTTTAAGAAATACATTCTCGAGTTTTTGTTCAGATCTTGGTAAAAGAAACATATTTTCTCTTTACCGTTTTTCAGTCCAAAATAACCGAGATATTTTTCCTTGAACATTTAAAAAAAATATATTTTGCGCTTAAATTTTGAGAATTGAATGATGGATTGACTGAATTTTGGATTTTTTTTGGGGTTTCTTTCTCGTTAATTTAATCTACTATATTATGAAAATGTTTTATGTTCTAACTGAAAATTACAAAAAAATCCAAAAAAATGTTCAAAGAATTCCAAAAAAATTTTCAAAAAATTCAAAAAAATCTCAAAATTTCAAAAAAAAATTTCACCCTAACTAAAAATACTACCCCTGAAATATTTGCACTTGTTTACCAACGAAAAAACAGTCAATATTATATCGTACTCCGAAAATAAATTAAAAAATGCCTTAAAAAATTCTTTTACTCCTGTATTTTCTTCTTTTAATTTCAAACTCACTTCAAATAATTCTTGAATTATTTTAATTACCTAAAAATTACTTCCAACCTAAACTGCTTTTTGCATTTGACAAAAAAATATAAAACGGCAGAGGTAATTAAGAATAAACAAATATCAAAAATCCTAATGGATTTTTTGCGCAGCGAAAACGAGAAAATTTTAATTGCCTTCTTTATTTACTCAGATTTTTCTAATTTGATGACAGGCAAAAAGCGTGATTTCTCTTTGCGTTTAGTCTCGGAAAGTATTAAACTTATTTATGATTCGGAGAATTGAGCGAAATTTGTTACAGAGAGCTTGAGAGGGCAAAGTTAAAAGCCTAATTTTTAGTCGAATGGAGGGAAACTTTGTTACTTGGAGTGAATCGTTTTATAACCCTGAATAAGATAAGATAATGAAATCCTTCTTTTCTTTTCATAAATTAGTCGGATATTCAAGTAAATGTCATCTTGCATTTATATACATCATTGGTATAAACAGATTCTGTGAATTTTGTTTCCGGGCTTTATAATTATTTTGTTATTCGAATTGATTCAAGGACTGAAAACCAAATAACATCAATAAATATACCAATTAAATTTTCAAAGGAATTTTGCTGTATCGTACTATTGAATTTTAAACCCGTTTTTAGATGTTAATTTTGCTAAAGTAGGTCAAAATCAGTATTTTATTCGCAATACCGGGTGTTTCCTACATATGATATATATTATGTTGATGTATAGTACTACCTACAACAAATGCCCCCAAAAAATAATGGTATATTTAAGATAATATAATAAAAGGCCTACTTTTTAAAAGTTTTAACATCCTGTAACTTTAAATCTCTGCATTTCCCCAGCCATGTTTATAGAAACTTTCTTTCATATTGTTTTATGAGGAATCAATGAGTACTTATTTAATACTTTGGCTAGTTAGTATCGAAAAAATATCAAAAGACAATTTTTAATCAGCATTTAATGGTGTACGGCCAGCACGATAAATGCCAGCACCAAATCAGTCGAGTTCATATTTTTTTTAGAAAAATATTCCAGGTGATAACTCATATGCACATCCCTGGTGAATATATCGACACTTTCTTCGCATTAAAATATGTCGCACTTATAGAAACATTAACCCTCAAAATTTAATTCGAATCGCTAAAAGCACTTGGAAGAAAATTATAATGAATCGAAAACGATGAAGATTTTAACCCTCTATAGGTACGAAACAAAACTAAATCGGACCTATATTAATATTAAAAATAAATCTTATTTTTACGATAATCCCCCTAACAGAGTTGGCACATGTTTTTTGAAACACCCTGTATACCATATTTTTCGTACACCGTGCTGGTAACTGTTACTTTTGAGTCGGTATTTACATGTGTGGAAGCAAATCGCATAGGGATCTTATTAAGTCGGAGTGAGAGAAATGCGACGGTGTTAACGCATTACGAACACTTTAGATATTGAAACTTTTTCTATTTTGAAGATCGGATCTTTTACAATATGCTTAAATAAAATAAGAAAAATTCGATAAGGTTGTTTTTTTCAGCAATTTTTAGCAATCGTGTGACTTTCTATTTATAAAGATTTTCACAGGCTGTCTGCGAAGGAAATAGCAGTAATGTTAAGAAAGTTTTTGAAAAAACTACAATCAATTATTTCTAAGATTTCGAGTTATCGATTTTTGAATTTAGAGTACTAATAGCGCGACCACTGTCGAACACCAAGTCAATTTCATTTATTTTTACCAAAAAGTGTTTCTAACTTGCACTTAAAACTTTTCAAGCTATAGGGAAAATTACAACGACTCGTTAACAAATAAATAAAGTATCACGAGACGTAATTAAATATGCACCTTTCCCTAGAACTTTAAGTAATGACAGAAGTACTGATTGTGTCGACCGGTTGACTGCCACAAATCTGCTATAAGTGCTATCCCCTTCCACGTCTTGACGTCTCTTAGCAATGCGCACAGTTTCTCGGTTTATTTCATACGTTTGGCAACGTGTTTACTGTTCTCTCTTTGTTCAGTACATTTGGAGTTAAGACCTTAAAGTTTTTGCTTTATTTCCTGTTTTAAGTTTGTGCTTAGACGCTCTAAAACTAACTTTTTATCAAAGTGAGACAACAATTCTGTAATATGTCAAGTTATTATGTCAAGATTAAATTAATTTGGGATTATTTTTTTACGCTATGCTTCAACCATTCGTAGATAATAATTTTGATAATCTTTTCTCATAGTAGACATATTGAATATTATTTTCAAAATATACTATAAGGTGTATGTAATTAAAATAAATTATAATATATAAATATAATAAAATATTAAAGACTTTAATGGAACCAGAACTGAATTAATGTACGCAATTTATTTTAGTCGCATTAAGAAATTAAAAGAAAACTCTAAGAAGGAGCATTTTTCTGTTTAATTGCTTGCTAAAATATTCAAGACGCGTCCTTTTAATTGCTATTTTTTGTAATGTGAATATAAAACTGACATTGTCAATGTTGAATTAGTATTAACGAAGTACATAATTTAAATAGGGCATATTTTGATAAAATAACTAGAAGAAAATTAGCAGAATTAAAAAAAAATATTTTGTATTTTGTTTTGAAATATTATTTTATTATTTTAATTTTAATAAATATTATTTTATATTTTCAGATCAGAAATTTCTCATTTTTAAAAAATACCTAGACAACAATTTTCATCCATATATCCACCTTAGTTCAGAAATTATTTGGAAAAAATCGAAATAAAAATGAAATGTCTACGCCCTGTATCTCCGAAACTAAGCATTTTGGGACTTAAATTTATACAAACTTTTTGCTTATTTTTATCTGCAGAATATGCTACCGAAATTTCCCGATTACAATTAGGACCACCCTGTGTATAGAGCACTATAACTTAGTATTTTAACAACATTATTAAATACTAAAGTTAGGATTGGAACGAACACACACACCATTGTGTATATTGTGGTGTTATTAGTGTTTTATTTTACAACATTATTAAATAAAAAAAAATCAGAATTTGACAAACAACAAAATAAATTACTTGTAATTTCTCACTCGAAAGTGGAGAAAAGTAGCATAAAGAGAGTTTTATTCCTTGTGGTACATTAGGAAAATGTAACGTCGGAGGGCGTTACCTCCATTTTCCGCAGTTTTCTAATCATTTCTTCCCATGAAAATTAAGTCCAATGCCGAGGCTGTTCTCATATTTCTACGCTTTTCATGCCTTCTACTCCACGGCGCCGCCTCATTTTTCCAGCGGTAATTTTGAAATTTATTGCTCAATTTTACGAGAACCGTAAGTTTTTGAACGTTTTTATTTTACCCGCTATTTAATAAATTACTTTCAGACAGCGCGTATTTCGATAGGTTTATAACCAGAAATTTACATTTTGTTTTAATAATCAAAATAATAATGATCGACGTCTGTGCCTTGCGAGGAATATAAAAATTTGATATTAAATTTTTAGAAAAAAAAATTATAATTGGCTTTATGTATAGGCACCAAATAGAAACTTGGAAAATGAAATTCAACATTTTCTCTTTTTAGATCTGTATTTTTTATCATTATTATAAAAAAATAGAGCATGTCTATTGGATCTGTGTCTATGAAAAGAATTTCAAGAATGCAAAGAAAATATTGGAGTATGATCAATATAACTTTGCCAACACAAAAACTAAATCATACCGAACGTATTATAATAAAATAAACCAAATCAAACAGAATTTTGAATTTTAAATATTCAAAAACAAAAATTTTAAAGACTGGAAGAACATGAAACTATCATCTAAATGTTTAGTCTTCTTCTCTAGGTAGATATCTACCTGTAATACATTTGATTAGTTTTATCACTGTAGATTTTTGCGAACAAATTTGTTGCATAAGTTGAAAAAACTAGTAGTTTTATGGGTTTCACATACATGGCAGGGATCAAATTGCTTCTTATTATCTCTAACTAGTACCTTTAACTCAATCAAAGCCACAATAGGCCCTCGCGGCCGCAGTGGAGGGTCCCATGGGACTCACTCTTAGTGAATACGAATACCTTTACCTCTGGAGCATATTTAGCTAGGAAAACCTGGAAATCTCTGGAAAGAGTCTGTATACTGGCCTTTTCCGTTATTTCTACTAGTTATATGACATATATTTAACAGATTATTATAAAAACAATCGAAAAATTTAGTTAACAATTGAAAATTACACCAAATAAAGCAAAATACTTAAAATTATAATCCAGGGCCGTATTTATAAAAAGGAAATTGATGATGGAAGCTTAAAAAAAGAATACATCGGTTTAAAAATAATCATCACCACTTATTTAAATAGCGATATAAAAATAAAAATGAAATAGCAAATAAGTATTCCATTTTTTACAAATACCTTTGGTAGTATTCGGAATTTTAAAACTCTCTTCCTGATCCCATCCTGTTTATCTTCCTGTTATTTTATTACAGGTTTATTTTTTTAATCTGTTACTTTTAGGTTTTATTCTACCGAATACGTTAGTTTAGGTAATTAAAACGCTTCTAGTCGCTAAAGTTAAATAATTTATAAAATGCGGTAAAGGCTCGTATATATAGCAAGACGTATTTTTTCTGCGAAAATAAATTCAGCTTTAAAACACCTAAATTTGCCATATTTCCTGTTAGCTTAGCGAAAATGCCGTAAAATATTTTAAACTTTAAAAACGACTTTAATTGCATATTTTATGAGGTCTGGAAATAAAATTTATGTCGTACTTTTTACCGAATTTCATTAAACTAAAATCAAACGTTTTATTCGGTTTTACTAAAAATTTTAATTCAAAGAAAAACATTGAGGAAGAGAGCTTTGTTATATATTAAACAAAATAAATAAATTATAGTTGGTTTTTGGTTATAAGAATTTAAATTAGTTTAACTTAGCTTAACATAACTCATCATAAAGTCTCAGGTCTCTAGGTTGGTTTTCCATCTCCGATGTCATCCCGGTAGACTAGTGATGAGTTATTCTGTTGTTTCTCAGCTTCAGTCTACTGAGATGTTCATTGAGGAGACAGTGTCTTAATAAAAACTTCGTGACAATCCGAAGATTGTTCTTAGAATTTTTTAGAATTAGAATGAGTGGGATGGGGGTTAATCACTGCGATCTTACAGATTTATTGTTCGCCCTTTCTTGAGTTATAACTCATCATACAGTCCCATGGCTTTGATAAAAGCCAGTATCTGTAGGTCTCCATCTGCAGTATTAGTCGTACCAAAGTCCATGGCACGAATGGTTGTCGTCTCGATGCACTCAGTGATAAGGTGTATTCTGGTGTTTCCCCATTTTCCCCACAGAATCTGCAGTGGCCATTTTTTCTTAGTTTCAATCTACTGAGGTGTTCATTGAGTGTCCTGTTAAAAACCCCGTGACAATCCGAAAATTGTTCTTACTTAAATCAAGGAAAATCTTTCACGGAGGATTTTTCTTGATCTGAGAATTTCTTTGAGGTCTTAATTCGGTGGAAAATTCCCATTTTAGGTAACGGATGGAATCTGGTGATGAATCATCATGATGACTCAACAAATCATGAGATTGTAACTATAATATATTGTTGCCAATCTATTCCAGTAATCTTATGTCAAGTGTGAATATTGTGGAATATAATCTCTGGTCTGTTCAATGTTAAAGGGAAAATGATCAATTGAATAAAACCACTCTGTTATTTCTACTGCTTTTATGATAAACAATCACTCTCATCCAGTAAGTTATTGCTCATCAATATAAATTATTGAGAGATAACCATGGTTATAGGCATAACTATTTTAAAATGATTACTGTTTTGAACTGAAAATATTTACCACTGTGGTTTACAAATGAGAACTAGTTTTATATTAACTATTTTTTTAAACAAAATGTAACTTTTTTCATGCTTTATTATTCGAAAGGTAATTATAGCGTTGAACATTTTATTATTTCAATTTAGTTTGTCGATATTTTCATTTAGCCACGAATCGATGAGGTTTTTGTTATTTGTGTGTGCTTCTTCTCCATTTTTTTTCATTTACAGCTTTTCATTCTAACAACGTGTTTGAAAAAGCAGCGTAATAGACTGTATGATTAAATCTAATTGGCAGTATCAGGTGAAACAATGTACTAATGAACATGCCGAAAAGTTTCATTAAATGGACCTTTACAAACAAGCTTGTTGCATTTATTTTTTAAACCTATAGGCCTGTTTTTATTGCACTACCTTTAAAAAACAAAGTTACATTATAAGTGGCTGGTAATGGAAGATCGAACGTGTTAAAAAATTAAATCTTTTTTAACAAAGATTAGATACGAATATTAAAAATGCTTAACGTTTCAGGAGGTATATCTCATCCCGTCGTCAGAAGTAAAAAATAACATAGAACAAAGAAAAAAATATTTACAATAAAACATAAAATAACAAAAGTAAAAATTAAAAACAATCTAAAAAGAATGTATACAGGTTGTCCCAGATATAAGTGCAAGTATTATAACTGGTAGTATAGTTCAACCCCCGAGACACGCCTATGAGGTTTTTTCGCGAATTTTTTTTTTTTGAAAAAACGAAATTTTGATTTTTTTTTAAATTTGTTTAGTTTTTAGTTTTAAAACATAATTTCTTGTTAATACGATACCATAGATATTAGATTAAATTTACAAGCAAGAAAATCCATAAAAGATCCAGTGGTTCTCAAAATTTTAGTAATAATAATTTTGGACTTATTTATAAATAAATAAATAAATGCCTTTATTGTCAAAAAAATTACAATTTGTAGACAAAGGTAAAGTAAACAAACAAACAAAAGAGAATACAAAACATTATGCAAATAACATTATCAGTCTTATTGTTTCAAAAAAATTAAAACAAAAATTATCGAGACCTACCAGCCCTGAAAATATTTGCACGCATTTAAGACTCACTCTGTATATATTTAAATATAACAAAGGCAACACCAAAAGAACATTGTAATGCATGGACAAAATAGAGACAATGTAGTACACAGTAACATTAAAATCTTCAACAGAATATACATTCTATCCGAATTTTATTATTCCGTTTACGGACAAAATAAAAAGCTTATTTGATGTCGCCAGCCGTCTCTCTGAAATAGACTGCGCCTGTAAATCTTTATCTAAATGTCGGACATGTTTGATAGAACTATTTTATCACCTATCTGCCTGGAACACAGTTCCGCTTTTAGAATTCTCTAGTGCCAGTTTTAATGTTCCTTCGAAAGGCTGAGTAAGTTTATTGTGTTTTTAATTGGTTGCCCTAGAACCACTATATTTAATTTATTTTTAATGGTCAAAATAGAAAAGAATAAAATAAAGACATATTAGATTCTAAAAAACTATATTGTGTTAATATTCATTGAAAGACTTTTAGGTTTTTCGCCACTAGAAGAAAATCTACAAAATAAAAAAAAATATTTTTTGTAAACTCCAATGGGTTGAACCAATTTGTCAGTGGTATTTTACTAATGAAACAAATCAACCTAACCACAGACTAACCTAATTTAGTTTGTGACCTAACTAACAAAAAAAAATTAAGTTAATTTTTTGGAGAAAATTTAACTTTTCTCCAAAATTCCAAACAAAATCTCATAATCATTTTTATGGGATCGAAATATACTATCCCTAAACATATTTGCATTTATTTAAGACCCAACCTGGATAATTTGCATATTTAAAGTAACATTTTATATATAGGTAATAAGTTTCCTTTTTAGTCGTAACATTTTAATAATTTTATCGATATTAACTTACCTTGCTAAATGCAAAAAATGTTTCTATTACAAATCCAGTCTTACTTTATTGCCTGAAACTAACTAAAATAAATTTCTAGAAGATTAACTGCCATAAACATCTGGAATGAGACAAAGTAATTGAAATATTGGAGCAATCTGGCCTTAAGCAGAAAAAAACTTTATGGCGACTGAAACTGCTATAAAAATAAGCCTATTAAGACGAGGGGAGGATTATTACATCTAAGCAGGCTGGGGATTTAACTGGAGTAGACAGAAATTTATAGGCCCGTTGAGATTTCTACATTTTAACTATAAAAATATAGGTTGTCGTTCTGGAAGATTTCTTTTTGCTTTATTAACTTCTGGTTCCCCTACAAAAACCGTTGATGTTCTGTTAAAATGAAATTATATTAAATTAAACTTCAAAATTAACAATTACTACCTGATAACAATTACTGTCGTACATCCAGCCAATCGATTGCCATACATTACGAACCTCTACAGATGCATGAGCAATACATTTATTTTTATTAGGTTGTATTAAAAAAGCCTGCTTTATTTTCCTTGTATCTCTTCTTTCATAATAATTTTTGCGATGTTAAAATTTACTCTGGATAATATGAAATAGTTTGATTTCAATTATAACCACATAAAATTAAAAATCATAAATATATCTACATAACCATTTTTCGTTCAAATATTTAAACTTAAATTTATAGTATTCTATCTAAAATAGTAATTTTAATGGGATCACACAAAAAGCACAAATCTGATGCAAAGCAGCCGTCAGTTTTGTTAGCATTTCTAGTGCATACGATATTTGCACCTTATTATCTGTCTGCTTAACCACCTGTATGTATGCATATGAACATAAACGTGAGATAAATTTCTGCTTCATATATGTCCTGTCTGCTGTGACAACTATATTATCTAGTATATATATTTACTAAATTAAAATAGATGTTTGCCTTGTTCTCTATCTCACATAACGCAACTAAAACAGTTTATTTGCCAACATTAATACTTTATACATTTTCTCAACTTTATATGTTCTTCGGAATAATTTTGCTTTAGTTAATACCTCTGCACTGAACATACAGTATAATTTTATTTTTTAAATTACAATTCATTTTTATAGGCTTTGTGCATTTCGGTTGATTTCAAAAATTCCGACCGCAGAGCTCTATACGGCAGAAATCAGAAGTTTTCACAAGTAGACTCACCGGCAAAAAAATCCGGCCACTAAAAACTAGTTCCAATTTCAAAGTTGGATTTCTCGCGAACCACTCATTAGATTTTGATGATTTTTTTTAAATTGTAAATTAATTCCTTCTTGAGCATATACAGGGCACAGCAATAAGACGAAGTTTTTTGACCGAAGCTACTATAGCTGCTGCACCCTACAGGGTGTTACAAAGTTCGGGCAAAAAACTTTGTCTTCTTGTTGTGCTCTGTATATGCTCAAAATAAATTCGGAATAAAAATTTCTGACGTAGCATCCGTTAAGAAGGAATTAATTTACAATTTAAAAAAAATCATCAAAATCTAATGACTGGTTCACGAGAAATCCAACTTTGAAATTGGAACTAGTTTTTACCGGAATTTTTGCCGGTGAGTTTATTTGACGCCGTCCCGGTTACAGTTCATTTTAATGGCATTAAAATAATATTGTGAATCTTTGTCATAATATTTAATTATTTTAGCTCTTCTAAAATTATAATTATGTACCTTCAAAGTTATGTGCCCACTAGCAAAACCAGTGCGTAAAACTATGCTCGCTACCGTAGTTGAACTCATCTAAAAATTTTATTAGCTTCAATAATAAATTATAATAAGTTAGACCTTCTGAAGATATCAGAATGTTCACTTTTTTATTTTTTTTAGAATTTTCACAAATTATACTCCCTAACACTTTTAGAATTGTGTGTATTTGTATATACCGATTTTTTACGATATTCTCCGATGGTGGCAGCACCGGCGGAGAATGCACGAAACCTATAGTATTGGTTCCTAATAAGTTCGGTTAAACAAGCTTCTAATAGTCATTAAATGTAGAATGGAAAAGACACAGGAAGCCTTAATGACGATCGAAGAGAAATATATTTCAGGACAGTGAACATTTTGAGTGTTGTGTTGTTTAGTATGCGATATAATTACTTCAAAACAGATGGAAAATCTAAAAATACTTTACCAGGTATTTTTTACAATGCTTACATAGATACTTGTTAACATACACTACGGCAATAATTATACTGCGTCAAAACCATGTATATCCCTATCTTAATATTCGAGTGAAATAATTACTAAGTTTAAATGAGTATTGAAACTCTGTAAAACTTTACAACGATCTTATATAGACTTAACAATTTAAAACCAAAAACAATAATTTTTTTTTTTTTTTTTTATTAATTAAAACACTTTAAAATAAGGTAATGGTATTGCTGGGCAAACATGCTAATGCCGAGCAGTTCATTTAATTAAAAGGTAGTATTTTAATATTCAACTTTACGAAATTAAAATGTTCGTTAAATTAGTCATTTGTAGGAGAAATATGTTTAATAAAGGTAACTTGTTAAAATCATTAGATATGTTTCTGAGCATCTGAAATGGAATTATAGGGATATCGTTAAGGTGTCCGACAATAAAAAAGTCAGTAATCATACAGAAAGCTTGAAGCTTTTTATTTGGAGATCGGATTCATTTTACATAAGAGAAAAATTGTTGATAAAGGTTGTTGTTTTTTTCATTCTAAAATTTAAACAACCCATCCATTCCAACACAGGTGCATAACAGTTTTCGGCGATAGTAGCTTTTGTTATAAGATTTTTTTGCATACTCTGATTTTTAAAAGCTTCTAAATTATTTCCTGAATTTCGAGGATATCTGATTTTTAGTTAAAGGTTAATATCAACCAACATTTATACACCAACGCAAGTGTTTCTAACAACTTGCATTTAAATTTTCAAAGCTATAGGGAAAATTACGACTCGTTGATAAATAAACAAATAAAATCACGGACATAATTAAATCGTGAAACTGAACGGTTTGACAGAGGTACTGACAGAGGTACTGGTCGGGCCAACCGGTCGACTGCGATAAATCTGCTATATTCCCTTCCACCTCTCTTAGCAATGTGCACAGTTTCTCAGTTTATTTCATACATTTGGCAATGTGTTTACTGTTCTCCCTCTGTTCAGTACATTATAAACTTATTGTACTCTTCTTACATATGCAAATCTCGACCCAAGACTAACCTTTTATTTTTGTATAATTATAAGTGCTGGAAGTATGGTAACAAAAACTATACTTACCTAATTAAAAATAGAGGTTGATGTTAGAAGGGTGAAAATTTAGGGTTATGTATTTTTAATGCCACGTCATAAAAAAATACAAAAATTTTAATCAAAATAATAATAAAAAAAAAAATTGGGGTGGACCAACCTTATCACTTAGGAGTATAAAAAAATAGATAACGACCTATTCTGAGACCTACTGAATATACATAGAAAATTTTATTATAATCGAACAAAACCGTTTTTCGGAGGAGTAAGTTAACTAAAACTGTTATGAATTTATATTAGATAGATTAGCTCAACATCATTAAAAAAACAATTTAATGTGTCCATTAAATGATTGGCGTAAAACTGCATGGTAAGGTACATATTATAGTTTGCAATCTAATAAAGTCGTTTATGGTTATATCATGACCTCGTCTGGCGTACTACCGATTTTATTGAGATATAAGTTTACTCGCGATCAGAGCTCTATATCTCGTAGATCGTCGTCTTTTCTTTTAAAACAATCATATGTGAGAGTTAGGTGTAAAGTTTTCATGGAGTTATTCTTATGGATGAAATTGGCAGCCCGCAGAAAATATTATTTTGGACGTGCCAATTCAGTAGAATGTTCTAATGTAATAAACTTTTATTATTATGATTAGTATTTATTTTGGACGTGATTTTAAGTTTTATTTCATATTCTGAAAATAAAGCGTTTTATATTTAATATAATTTCGTATGGTTTAGAACTATAACAGGATTGTTGGCCTGTTGTTCCACTTCAATACAAATAAGAATTATAAAGGCTAAATTCATTAACAAAAAGAAAATTCCTAAAAATTAACTATAAAATCACTTAATAAACGTTAAGCTAAGCACAGATAATTAAAAAGAAATGTTTCAAAACGCATATCTAAACAGAAGGTCAAAGTAGAGATTACTACTATTGCCAAAAATTTGAAGGGAATGTTTGAAAAAGTGTAATTGAAATGTTGAAAAAGAAGTAATAAATTAAAGGAATATTTTCGTAAAAATAGTTTTTGGAAAATAGTTTGATGCGATGTAAAATAATGGTTTCTAGGTGCAAAAACTTTTCATGCGTATTTTTTTGCGTGTTTACCAGAAACAATATGATTTTGATGCGTAAAAATAGTTTTTACATGTAGAAATTTTTTTTTTTTATAAATGTTTTTAATAAATAGAATACGAGAAAAAAATCAAAAAAAAAAAAAAAAAAATAGTTTTTACATGTAACAAATACATTTTACACATAAAATATATTTTTGCGTAAAAAATGGTTTTCTACCAATAACAAAGAGTTTTACACACGTACAACAGAGTTAACACGTTTCGTTACAACTAGCTCGTGTGTCAACAAAAACCCGAACAAAGCTAACATTGGTCAACAAGTGTGTAAACTCAACTGCCAAATTTGGGTGAATCATTTCGGTTGTACAACGAAGATGGACAGATGTAGAAATTTTCTCAACTTCCACGTTCAATTTTGAACACTTTCATTTTTGGTTGAATCAACCAAACTGAACGTGTATTATTAAAATTTAAACTAGTCCAATCACACAATATAAACTTGTCAACGTTCCCCACTACTCTTAAACTAAACGCAGATTAATTTTACCCGATATTTTCTAGCTAAATTGTTTTAACGGGGAAACACAGTCTCACTTCACGTATTAATTACGGAATCGTCCCACAGAGACGACACTAAATCTGTCCACCGACCGTTTGTTTTATAATATATTATAGTCCGGCTCCCTGCGGTAAAACGGGAGCCCAGTTTAACCGCCACAATTAACATAGAGAAGCGGGCGATTTTTTTGTGTCGGACGCCCAACCGACAAATAATTATTTAGCTAAAAACTGGAACCGACAAAGTAATGTAGCGGATTTAATTTTGATGTACTTTTTTGTGTATTGCTGGCCTGGACAGTTGCGTTGAGAATGGGATAGTTTTTCCTTGTCTGGCAAATGCAGGAGTTTTCAGTTAGGTCCGATTTTTGGAACACTTTCTAGAGATCTCGCTTATGTATATTTGAACTAAAAAGGTTCTTAAATTTCACTTTTTAAGTGAGTTCTAAGTGGAAATAACACTTATTTACGGCTGTATTTAGTGTTACCAAAAATAAAGGAAACGCTGCTGCGTTGGGATTAATAGATGTACAAATACTTTAAGTAGACTTAGAGAAAGACCAAACCTGAGATGGGGACCATGATATTAGAAAAAAAGCAGGGATAAGGGCCTCCAACTACAAAAGAAAAAGTATCTAAATGTGTGAGGGAGGCTACACCATAATTGAAATGGTTGAATAAGCTTGAGAGTGTCACTTCTAGGCATGTAAATACCGACCCAAGGCCGATCTTACCGATTTGGGATATGCTTTAATTCCTATTTGTGAATAACGATCTAAAAGTTTGAAGAAAATATTTTATTAAGTCTGTGGTCAAATCAAACTACAGAGTGGTGCACCTCATTCGCCTCTACGATGGTACCAAAACGGAAAGCATCAGAAAAACCATTTTTGGTGGTATATATAGAGAGTGAAAATATGCATATAATTTAAAATTATTTCAAATGTGCGAAAGGCTGTGGAACCAGATCCATACCAAAAGCTATATTTTTCTCTATGGAACACCTTGCATTTTATTTAATTTTTGGGTTCTTTACATAAAATAAGGCATTTATTATAAGGGGTTTAATATGTTTAAATGTTTTGTTTTTGAGATATTTAAAGATACTTAAATATGCATGCTAAGTAATAAAAAATTGTCAACACACTGTACATTACTTTCAGAGTTAATTCTTGTGCTTGACTCCTTTGAAGCCAGGAGAAAAATTTACTGAAAATGTTATTGCTTCCTTTAAATGTATACAGGGTATCACAAATTGTTGGCTATTTTAAATATTTATTTTTCTCATAAAAACTTCTGTTATTTCAAATACAACACTATATATTTTTTAAATAAGTCCAAGCAGATTTTAAATGCTCTTTTAACCTATATTAGGGTTCTTATATCTATTCCATTCAGATTTTGAGCAAAAACGATTTTTAATAAAATAAAAAAAAAAAAAAAAAACGAATTTTCAAAATTTTTCAAAATTTTTTTTTTTTTTTTGTTGTATTTTAATTTATAGTCATTTCTACTTTTATTTATAATGTAAATTACCCACAATAGTTTAATAAGTAAGTATTTATTATTTTATCAAGAAAAATAAGGAAGTAGTTCTTGATTTATATTACGATGACTTGATGACTTGTAGATATATTGATTTTCTATAAAAGAACAATTAAGGCAAATTCATTTCCAACTACAGGTTTTTGCCTAATAGGTTTTTCTCACATTTCAGCCTCTAATGAAATAGAAAAGTAGCATTTCAAAAAACTCTTTGTCAAAAGTGTTATTTTATAAGTTATTCCACACACCCTGTACATTTCAAAAATAATTTTAAATTATGCACATTGCCCTCCCACATATACTCATAAAAATATTTTGTTTCTAAGATCTTTCCATTTTCGTATAGTCCACTGAAAGGAACATTGGTGCCTGCCACAAACGGTTTCTATCCCACCCCAGAAAACCTGCTATGTCTTTTTTCATGATTTTTTTTTTAAATTTGGAATCTTTGATTTCTTTTTTAGTTTTCAGTTAAAACACATAATTTTGATAACATGGTAATATAGGTAGATAACCAAATTTACAAGAAAGAAAACCCAGAAAAGATCCAGTGGTTCTCAAAATGTTTTTTTTTTTCATTTTCAGTAACATTGCTATTTTGGATTTTATTTGAAAACAGTAAAGAGAAAACATGTTTCTTTTATCGAGATTCAGCAGCCCTGAAAAATATTCGCCCGTTGTAATTTATTTAAGAGACATACCCTGTATATATGTTGAGTTAAAACCAAGGTTAAAACAAACCAATAATTAATATGGCTATACATGTCTCTAATTGCATTATTCAATAAAAGTGAACACTGAAAAAAGAACTGTATATCAGTGAAAAAGAAATCGATTATTTAGAGAGACGTGAAATTACTTTAATTTGATTTCTTTTAGGTATTCCCCTGGCCTTCTAGTATTAAAAGGTCATATCGACATTCTGTAAATTAACATTTGCACTGATATTTCTAATTTGAAATAATTTGGACTCGGTTAAATGATACTATGTAGAAATACAGCAGAACACTCAAACAACTTGTTGGATTCGGTTGCATGGGTTTGAAATTTTTTCAAAGAATGTACCGACAACCACCAAAATCCCAAGGAATCTTGGCAATCAAGTTGTATTCTGAAACCAGCCTAAAGATCAGGACTGTGATAGCCTATTCCAGTCTCATTGTGTCCCATTTAAAAGTTTACGAGCTAATGATTCTCAGACGCATGGAGAAAATCGTAGAATCGAAACTTATTCCTCAGCAAGCGGGCTTTAGGCCAGGAAAATCATGCACTGGGCAGGTCTTGGCTCTTACAGAGCATATCGAGAGGGGATACGAGGAGAAGCTGATCACTGGAGTCGCTCTTGGCTGGTTCAACCTACTAGCATGTAGTGCCATCGTTCATAGAAGCACCTCCTAATGAAATATATGCTGAGAATTGGATTATAATCTGGTAAAAGTGATCGAGACAATGATGCAGAACCGACGCTTTAGCTCTGAACAATGGTAAAACGGATGGAGGAGGCGCTCAAAGGAATGGAGCTTGAGGCGTCTCAGCGCCAATGCTGTTTAATATATATACCAACGATCAACCCCTTCCTGCCTACTCAAAACATTTTCTCTTTTGTCTTTGGCGACCTGGCAATAGCTGTACAAGATACCAGCTTTCACAGCGTCGAACAAAAACTGGAAGGTGCACTTAACACAATGGCTAGTTACTACGACCGGAACTCACTTAATCCCAACCCTTCCAAGACGCAGGTTTCCGCTTTCCAACTACGCAATAGAGACGCTGCAACGAAGCTTAATATCTTGTGGAGAGGTAGTTTGCTGGAGCATACAGAAAAGCCGAATTATCTCGGAGTGATACTAGACAGGACCTTGACATATAGGTACCACTGTCAGAAACTCATGAAAGTCAGCGCTAGAAATAACATTTTGAGAAGGCTAACTGGAAGCAAGTGGGGCGCAAATCCATCTGTCTTAAAAACCACTGCACGGGCTTTATGTTTTTCAACGGGAGAATATGCCTGTCCTGTATGGAATAGATCGAGCCATGCCAAACAAGTTGATGTTGCTTTAAATGAAACATGCCGAATAACAACAGGGTGTATGAAAGCAACAAGCTTATTTCAACTTTACAGAGCCTCGGTTTGCGGCTCCGCGACAGCGGCGCAGAGCGGCTGAACGCGCTGAAAAGTTCAAACAGATGTTCGACGAGCGCCATCCACTTTTTGGCGAGTTCCAAGGATCAAACAGACTCCGATCTCGGAAGAAACTTTTTAAAAACTGTTCAAGAAGATCCGCCGCTTGATTATCCTCTTAGAGAAGAAGATTCTGCAGGCCAACATCTTGATTGGGTCACGTGGAACCGCATCGTGGAACCGCACTAAACCGCATCAGAACAGGAGTAGCGCCTGTTAAAACCAACAAAGCAAATGGGGACTTATCACGAGTTGAAATTCCTAAGGAAATGTAGGGTACGGCGAAATCTAAAATATGGAGCATCTGCTGTCCTGCAGAAGTTGCCCTCATACCTGTAGCCTAGAAGATTTATGGAACGCCGATGAAAATGCTTTAGACGTCGCCCGGTACTGGGCTAAAGAATTTTAAATTATAATTGTACATTATGTACCTATATGGTCCGGATACGAAAAAGTAAAGTAAGTAAGTAACAATGATACTTATCTATAAGAACGGCAATTAAAATTTGTTTTTACAAATGCTAAATTATAAGGTAATTTAATGATTAGAATGCACGACGGTATTGCACATAATTATAGTGTCGTGTTTTGATAAAATTTCAAATAATTTCAAACGATTTTTCAAATTATAATACTTAAGAGAGTTTGTTGGGTTTTGGGAGGGGAGCCAGGGTCGCAGGGGGGGGCCTAGGGTTGCCACCTGTTAAATTATAAAAAATGTTGAATTGAATGTTGGGGGTTAATTAGTCACCGCGACCTTAGATCTATTGTGTTTTCCTCTTTCTTGAGTTATAAAGAGTTACATATCGAAGGTTATAACCCCATCGCCCTGATCTCGGAGCCTTTGACAACCAAAAGCCATTATCTGAGACAGCTCCATGAAATAGCTCTCCATCTTCGCCATTAGCTGTTACCAAAGTTTATAGCACGAACGATTGACGTTTCGGCGCACTCAGTGATAAGGTGTTCTGGTGTGTTCGCATTTTCCCTACAGAATCTGAATTCGCTGTTGTTTTTCAGCTTCAATTTACTGAGGTGTTGGTTGAGGAGACAGTGTCATGTTAGAAACCTCGTGATAATCCGAAGATTGTTTTTACTTAATTCAAGAAAAATCCTTGATTTTTACCGGCCGCAACCGCAAGTTCTGAGGAACTTTTTCGAGTGTCTTAGACCGTTTTGGTGGATTCCCAGGTTACGGATGGGGCCTTCTAGGTTCTTCATTTCCGCTTTAAGTTCGTTTCCTCTTGGAAAGCTGTAAAGCAGAACGATTCTGGTGCAGTTGTGTGTTCAATCCTTTTCTAGCTGGATCGTTTGCTTTTTCATTTCTATCCCTTGGTAAGCGTGCACCCAGAGTAGGAGGGCTTTATTTTCTTTGCCTAATTTGTTCAGTTTCTCTAGGCATTTGTTCAGCTTCTCTAGGATAATTCTATTGGTTATTTCCTGTTTTCGATAGTTCCTATCTAAGATATATTGTACGCATCTTTCGATAGCGCAGATTTCTGCCTGGAGGATGCTGGGGTAGGTGCCCATTAGTTCGGAGTATTTAGTTTTCGGGTCAAATACTCCTATCCCTGTCCCTGCTTTGGTTTTGGAAGGATCAGTATACCACGTGGAAGCGATTCGATAAAGTTAATAAAAAAAGTCGAAAAATATGTTTAACAGATCACATATAAACCCCTACCTCGATTCATATTACTTGCTATGAATTATTAATTAAAAAGCTTGGTCTCAACGGATAGGGAACCCCCGCTTCCATGCACCGCACGCGCCTTCGTTATGGTATGGTCAAGTATGGTCTTTTACATGCTGAGCAAATATTTATCTCTTCCAATCCTTTTTTTTTTGCTGAATACTACAGTGAGGTGTTTATCAAAGGTGTAAATTCTTGATATGTCATCCACTGGGAGTGGGAGAAGTGGAATTTTCTTTTTGAAGGTGTTCCAAGCCCCTGACCTGAAAATTTTCCCAGTACTATTTCCGTCAATGACTATTCTAATCATTGTCGCATTGGCATAACTACCGACGACAATTTGCAGTGATGTTAGGTCTAAAATGACCTCCATTGCTGCTGTCAGACATGTTCTCATGGCACCTGTGATGCAGATACATGCCAGTCTCTGTACTTTGCACAGGTTTTGCCTTGCTGTACGTTGCTCTAGTTTTGTATACCAAGCAACTGCTTCATAGGTAATCATGGGTCATGGTATACATCATGGTATACATCCATGGACCGCACGCGCCTTCGTTATGGTATGGTCAAGTATGGTCTTTTACATGCTGAGCAAATATTTATCTCTTTATCTCCAATCCTTTTTTTTGCTGAATACTACAGTGAGGTGTTTATCAAAGTTGTAAATTCTTGGTATGTCATCCACTGGCAGTTGGAGGAGTCGAATTTTCTTTTTGAGGATGTTCGAAGCCCCTGACCTAAAAATTCTCCTATAGTACTGAATCTGTCAATAACCATTCTAATCATTCATCATCAATTAAATACCCTTAATTTCTAATGTATAAGATAAAAGTCATTTACAACTTACAACCATTCCCCGTCCTTGGTCTTTTGGTCCTTTTAATACTTGACTTGTGTTTATTTGACTGTTATTATATGAAGTTTTTTTACTTCTTTTGAATGTTTTCTCTGATATTTTAGCTTGGGCCTGAAAATGAGACTTCACCGTCTCGAACCCCACCCCCCTATTTGTAAAAAAAATAATATATTATTTTATATATAAGATTGTGAGTATTTTTTGATTCCCTCATTTTGGGGAGGATATTCGTTAAATTTAGATTGGTGTAGATTTTTTATTTTGATTAGTATTATTCATATCTTTTGAGATAGTTTTATTTAATACTACATATTATCTTATTATAAATTTCTTCTTTGGATGGGTAATTACCCCCATTACCCCTCTCTTATGCGCTCCAGTCTAATGCCATGTTAAAATGTATGACTTTGTGCATCAATATCTCAATATCTAGGTTCAAGAAAATTCTCAAAAGAAATCGACGTGCCTACAGGGTAGGGGAGTTACTAGAAAATACACTGTAAATTTCAAGTAGGTATATCGTATTTTCAAAATCCCCGTATACCTCTTTAACTATCAAGATAATCTTGATTTTAACTGTTTTTGATATCACAATATCACAGTAATCATAACTTTATTCAGGTATCAATTAAATTATTTATAATTGTCATGTGTTGAGCTATAACCTAAGTAGTATACTAATAATATAATCACTAATAATGTTATTCCCTTTTTACTTATTTATTTTTTTCATATTCATATTGCACAGACCATACTTTTAATTTTTTTTGAAATTACATTTTTATTTTTTTTTTGTGATTTTGTGAATTATTGTTATAAGATCTCAAAAATATAAATCGTCTTTATTATAGTATGTATAGAAAAATGCCTTTAATTACAGTAATAAAGAAATTAACTACAATTTGGTTTTCTGGGGGCCATAAACATCGCACCACATATGCACGCTAGACATAGAAAATTGTCAGTATTACAATAAGTATCAAAACTAATTTTACAACAATCTCAACAAATGATGTATATCATCATTTATTTTATTATAACATAGAGACTTCACGCGTACTAAAATTTGCGCATAACTGAATAAACAAAAAATACAGGTTCATCTTTGTTCGACATATAACTGTTTGATAATATTAATGCTTTAGAACAATAAACAATGTTATATTAATTTTTGAAATATATATTCCAAATGTATGTGTATTACATTAGAATAATTTTGAAAAAGAGAAAAAATTAAGTGGATTTGACGTCTATGTGTGTGAATTTTAAAAATCAACAGATTACCAAAAAATAAAACTATTACAATTATACAGAAAAAAAAAAACGTATAAATGACATATAGTGATGAGCAAATGCAAAACCATGACTGCCTTGTTTTTAGTCTTTGTCTTACTAAATAAAATACTCTTGCAAGTCTTGCATTTTTTTAATAAATTTTTACTAGATGCTACATTGAAAACCTTTAAATAAACAGTATATATTTTTGGTAATCTAATTCAAATAAAACTTTAAATGATTATTTTAGAATTATGTCCTAAAATGCTTAGTTTCGGAGATACAGGATGTGGAAGTTTAATTTTTATTTCGATTGTTTTCATATAATTTCTGAAGTACCGTCAATATTTGGACACAAATTGGTTTTTGACATGAGAAATTTGATTTTGATGTCAATATGACTGCTGTTTGTAGGGGGCACCACCTACATATGTTTTAATCTTTGAGTTTTAACTGTTTTGAAGAGTAATAACTTTTCGTCCGTACCTGTATAAACTATCGAGTGAAAAAATATACATTTCCGTGATTTTTTAAAAATCGCTGCGAGCAACCGTTCTTAAGGATGTTTAGAATGGAAATAGTTTACAGTTTATTTTTTTAAAATTAATCATAAATTTTTCTTCGAAAAAATGATGATAACACGAAGTATTTTTTACTTTATTTCTTAGATAATTATATTCTGAATAGAATGACATATCACAAATATGTCAACTATTGACATTTTTAATTTAAAAAAATAGTGTTTTAAATTAGTTTTATTTTTTGAGTGCTATGTTAAATGCACTAATTTTTAATGAAGAATCCTTGGAAAAATAGATTTGATCGTCTAATGTTTTTCGTGAAAATCACATTTTTAATCATAACTCAATCTTTTCAATAGCCATTTTGGGTGAAACAGGAAGTGACTGAAAATGATTGAATACGTCAATCAATCCTGAGTTGTGGTATGTACTAACACAATCATACGAACTTTCAGTATTTTATCGGAAAAAATCAGTTAACCCTATAACTGTTGAAGCCACTTTTGAAGAACACCCGGTATACAACATATGTTGAAAACTATTTTATTAGCTATAAACTGTAAAGTATATCTATAATTTCTTTTTTTCAGATGGCTACTAAGTTTTTTAAAGGTCTGACACGTCGAAAAACTGATTCCGATGGATCTGGAAGTGAGATGGCGAGGTGTTTAAACCTCTTGGACTTGACAGCTCTAGGTGTAGGATCTACTCTAGGTACTATTTAATTTTTAAAAGTAGAATTATTTTATTATTGGTAGCTGGTAGGTACTGAAACAAGCGAACTGTTCATTCAACCAGCAGCGGCTCGTGAGTTCTTAATGAGGGTGGGCACAGTCACCACATGAAAAGAACTTATCTACTATTTATGGTACCATAAAGTCTATCTTTCTATGTTGTTGTTTTCATCGAGGTTTTCATTCTAGAAATGACGTCATTATTTGATCGTATAAAATAATCTAAGGTAAAAAGTATAAGGTAAAAATATCATCATGTACTCAATTCTACAGGATGTTTCAAAAAAAATGTGCCATCTCTCGTGGGGAGATTCCTCACGTAAAAATAAGATTTATTTTTTATATCAATACAGGTGTGATTCTGCTTTGCATTGCTTCATTTTTTGCACTTTTTTTCGTAGCTACAGGCCGGTTAAAGCAAAGGTTAAAGTTTTAATTTTTCCGATTTATTATAATTTTCTTCCAAGTAGTTTTTGCGATTCGAATGAAATTTTGAGGGTAAAAGTTAGTATAAGTGCGTGTATAATAAATTATACTACTTACTCTTGTTAACAAAATTGTATAAACCGTTTAATGTTTTTAGTGACACATATACGCTAAATATTTTACTTTAGATTTTTTCTTGTCTTTGGTAATATAATCTTCTCTTTTAAAAGGTAACATACTATTAGTGCGATATAGGTATTATTTCAATGCTAAAAAAGTCGTCGGATTAAAAGTTATCTCTTGATATTTTGTCGATTTCGCTCTCCTTGATGAAATATAAGCAATTTTATTAATTTGCATTAATTCAAGTCTTAGCAATCTTAACGTCATTAGCTGGCCAAAGTTGTAAATGCAAAGATATTTAAAAATATCTTTTTGTAAATAAGTACTCACTGATTGTGATTAATAAAATTGCGTTTACCTGTCTCATAAGGGAGCCCGACATCGACAAAATATCAAGAGGCAACTTTTAATCCGACGACTTTTTAGCATTAAAATAATATATCGCACTAATAGTATGTTACCTTTTAAAAGAGAAGATTCTATTACCAACAACAAGAAAAAATCTAAAGTAAAATATTTAGCGTATATATAGGGTGTCCCAGAAATAAGTGCAAATATTTTAAGGGGTGGTAGATCTCGATAAAAGAAACATATTTTCTCTTTATCGTTTTTCAAATAAGTCCAAAATAACGGAGTTATTTTACTTCAAAAATTTCCAAAAAAAAATGATTTTTTGCTAAAATTTTGAGAACCACTGGATCTTTTCTGGATTTTCTTTCTTGTAAATTTAATCTAATACCTATGTTGCCATATTATCAGGAAATTATGTTTTTTAACTAAAAACTGAAAAAATTTCCAAAAAATTTCGAATTTTAAAAAAAAATTTTCGCGAAAAAAACCTCTTAGGCTTGTTTCTGGGGTTGAACTATACTACCAGTTAAAATATTTGCACTTATTTCTGGGACACCCTGTATATTTATTTTTTTGTTGTCATTCATCATTAGTAGTTATAATTCCTAGTTGCTATTAGTTTGATTAAAAATTACAAATTACGTACTGGTAGTATAGTAAACAATGAGAACGAAATAGTTATGAAATATTTAAAAATGTCTAATGGTGATAAGCTGATTTTGAGGGGCAAGTTCAAAGTTGACCCCGAGCTTTCATATTCCTGTTAAATATTTAGATCAGAAAAAAAACACTAAAAACATCATCATCATCATCATTTTCAGCTTACTCAACCATTTCCGATTATGGTGTAGTCTCCCTCACATACCTACTCTCTTTGTAGTTGAGCCTATTGTTGTCTGTTGTTAGCTATGTAGGCCAAAATTATCCCAGCTAATTTCCTAATACCATGGTCTCATCTCAGGTTCGGCCTTTCTCTAGATCTCTTATTTCCTATTCTGCACCATGCTGTAATTTTTGTGGCCCATCTGTTATCTATTCTTCTTGTCAAGTGTCCTGCCCATTGACATTTCAAGGATTTGACTCTGTGGATGACATCTATTACCTGGGTCTTTTGACCTATCCACTCTATTCTTTTACTGTCTCTCTTGGTTATTCCCAGCATTTTTTTTTGAGCGACCTGCAGTTTCCTTATGATATGATGTCCGTTTTACTAAAAAGCATATTAAATATTAAATTGTGAAATATTGGAAGCGTAGATAAATAACAATGGGAAAAAATATCAGAAAATAGTTTTTGCATTCTTCATTATTGTACTGGAAATATAATTATTATCTCTCAATAATTTATAATCTCTTTCATTTCTTAATATCCAATCAGCAATATATGTCTTAACCAGCTGTTTATTGACATTTCGTAATAATTGAAATTTTAATCATACAGTATTGGAATGTAGTTCCAATACTATATGGGTTTGAAAGTTGTAGACAACGATGAATGATGAAATTAAATGACTGAAATATCGAAAAGGACTAAGAAGCATTTTATTTTAATATACATTACATAGTGATACGAAGTACACAGTACACAGGGCAACCAGGATAGGGTGGGCTATTGCATCTACGAAATGACGAGCTTCAAAAGAAATATAATCGATATACATAATAATTATTATTTACTACTTATTAATAATTACAACACGTCTTGCATTCTCATATTTTTAAGAGCTATGCCTGTAACCTATAATGAATGTGTTTTCCAGTTTTTACTTCATTTTACTTCATTTATAGAACGCTGTGATTTAGAAGATTCAAAACACTATACCTATACACAGAGTTGCCCATTAGTCTGCGGGAGCCTCAATATCGTTATTGTTGACGAAAATAGTTTTATACAAATGTTGCATGGTTTATAAATGCGCACATCCTAAAAAATTTGTTGTATAGGGTGCCCCAAAGCAAAATAATGATACAGTTGTAAAATGTAGAATGTGGAATGAGTAAGAGGGGGGGTTAATCACTGCAACCTTAAAGATCTATTGTGCCCCCCTTCCTTGAGTCATCACACGGTCTACAACCTATCATATATACCCCTGTTGTAGAGGGGACAGGGCATTTCCCATCCTTCCCCGACAACAGCTCTTCCTCCGAGGGTACACACCCTTCCACGGTTGGAGTTTGGCCCTCCGTGCCGCCCTTCACAGTCGAGGAGCTTGCCTCCGGCTAAGAAACCCGTGAGGTGGAGGCTGGAGAATCTGTCTGCATTTTATCCACCTCTTTAACTTGGTCTCTCCTTAGACCTGATACCGCTGTTGTCCCGTATCAATAATAGAGGATATGTCCCTCTTTCTCTATTGCCTCCGTGGATTTTAGGTCAATTTCTATTGTGAGGACCTGATCATGACCCTCCTCCCTCGAGTTGATGACTCGCCAGCTCGATGTCCTTACATTGAAGTTCTGACCCTGGATAAAGCTCAGCAGGTAGGTGGTGTTTTTCCCCTGCCTCCTAGGTAGACAGACCGTGATGGCCGCCCCTTTAGGGATGTTTTCTCCCTTCACTGCAACCAGTTCCGGCCCCTGCCAATTTTTAAGCTTAGGTGCGATTTCCACCAACCAATTCGCCGATTCTTGAGATACACAATCTATGAGGATCATGATTGCCCGAAAGTGTATCCCCGCAAAACGCAGCTGACCCACATTTTGTAGATCGTTGTGTTGCGATCCGATCGCCACTACTTTGTCCAGTATAGCCTCTTCTAGAGACGTTTGCTGGTCGGTGGTCAGAGCAACCTCTGGGAAATCCTTTGGCACCACCGCCATTTTCACTTGTCCAGCAATATCGGCAAAGCTGGTGATACGTCCCTGCTTGCCTCCCGGTGATGGACGGCTTTCCATCCTGGCTTTTTTCTCTCCCTGCCGGAGAGGAGGTGAGAGGTTCTCGCTCCCTCTCTTGCCCTTTGATCGAGATGAGTCAGGTTGTTTCTTGGTTTCTTTACCTTTTCGGAGGAGTGTTTTCGCTTTTGCTTCCTCTGGAGCAAGTCCTTTGTGGAGCAGTTGGAAGTATCTCCGTGCTTCTGATCCGCTAAGACCTACCCTCAGAGGAACGTCTAGCCCGCCCGGTTGACCCAGGCCGGGTAGACGAAACGGTAGCTTGTGTCGCTTATTGGGTCTAGAGCTAGGCTCCCGACCCTTGCTGGAGAAGGTGGTATAGCTTGTGTGCCACTTGTGGAGGATGATCCCAAGCAAGTGTCAGCCGCCCTTCTTCTAGTTTCCTTTAGATTTGGTCCCTTGGAACTTTCATTTGTAATTTTCCCAGTGTCGCTATGGGGCCTCCCTACAGCTTCACCGGTGATATTTTTAATGCTAGATCTCATGTGTTCCCACGAGTTGCTAGGGATAGTCGGTCCACTTCCGCATGGCAGAGCCCCGCATGTCGAAGTAAGGGGTAAATACAATGGGGTGCCCCTTGATGCCCCAAGTTTGACGCCAGTAATGGCTAGTCTTCTATCTAGCCACGCATCCCTTTGACCTGGTCCCGCCACCGTAGGATTTAGGTTTTTGGTGAGGTTGTCTCCTCTTGGTCCAAGCGGTTAAGCCAAGACCCCCCCCACACCCTCTACCCGCGAGACATGACCACAGTCAGTAGAGGGTGACTGGTATGACGGACCGAGGTAGCCTCGTCCAGCATCGTTATATGTGCAATTCCCTGGCCACGATACTACAGCCAGTGACAAGACGATGAGTGAGATGCTTGTTAGATCAAGCCAGGCGCTAGAGGGATTCCCCCCAGCACCTGACCAGGAACTTCTCCACCAACGACAAGGTCTTGCATCTCCTAGGGGAAGGATAAAGTTGTAAGTTTTGTTAAACAGTATCCCCATCTTTCTGTACGGAATTAGATTCAGCATGAAATTCTGCATATAGTAGACTATTTTTATTTGAAGCCTTAATGCGGTGTTATCATACTGCCCTATGACCGAAAAAAAACGGCGATGATCATGGGTTCTTTCTTCGATGATCATGGGTTCTTTGCTTATTTTTTTATTAAAAGATAAGTCCAAATTGGTAATTAAAGGACAACATTATTTTATTTTTAGGTCTTGGAGTGTACGTATTGGCCGGATCTGTCGCCAAAACCGTCGCCGGACCCGCAGTTTGTTTATCCTTTCTAGTTGCGGCAGTCGCCAGCGCTTTCGCAGGTTAGTAACCTTTTAATTCATATTAATGCGGCACCCATATATTAATTAGAGATTAAGAAAGAGAAATGAATGAATAATGGGTTTAAATCTTTTAAATTTATACGACCTAGACAACACTTATTTTTACTGACGTAAACTAGATTAGAATCTAATAACCAGTTTTTTTCTTAATAAACTGATAACGGTATTAAATCTGAAATGTCCTCTGAAATAAAAGGTTAAAAAAATTGTTAACTAAAAAGGGTATGAACGTATATAGTATGCGGTAACTCAAAATATTTTGGCATCTTGAATTTTGGGTGTATAAAGGATGGCGCCTCTCATACGCCGCGGAGGTTTGAAGGAGAACGACAGTTTGTATTGAAATTACATTTTGTGAGCATATATGTAGGTTAATTCAAAGCATTTTTTGAAAATATAGAGAGTTATACAGGGTGTCCCCAAAAAAGTTACATATCAAAGTTGTGTTTTTTGTAATGGAACACCCTACATATTAATTGATTTTCGCATTCTGGTAGAAAAATAAAGGTAAGTTTTATAAGAGAAGTATATGACTAAAATGTAAGGTTTTTGACATATTTAACATTTACATTTTTTTAAAACTTAATCCAAAAAGTTATACAGAGAAAGTACAGAGTAAAAAAATACAGAGACAAAATTAATATTGAACATTGGTCACCTATAAAAGTATGTTACTCTCGTATTTTAAATGGAACACCCAGTATATTACTCCGATATTCAATGGAAGATTCATGTCTCTTCAAAATACTACTACCTACCCTCAAACAAAGATTTTCCTAGATATTTTCATTTACATGATTTGATCTGAGTAGATCTTTATTATTTGATAAAAACTAGGTGGCTGGTAATATGTCTGACTTTAATCAACATAGCTGTCTAATTAGTCCAACTTTAGCAACTAGTTATCATTTTGTCTCAGTTAAAATAAAAACATTTCTCAGAAATTTGCCGAAAATGCAAACTTATCCTACATCAGAGAGAACTGATATGATTCTATTAGTTTGTTAATGCAGTGTGCATTCACCAATTAATATAATACTTAAATGCCCCCGATTTTATCTAGTCTGCTTTTTTATGGGGATATATTAAAGACAGTGTTTACAAAACTCGACCAACTAGTGTCGACAACATGAGAGAAATTATTACTGCTTTTCTAGGTAGAACTCCACATATGCCTTTTAAAATGAAAAGACCCTTTTGACAAGACAATGTAGTTAACAGGAAAGGAAGCATTTTGAGCATTTGATTTCAACTAGCTAATTTTTGTCTTATAATTATAGATTTATATCTAGTTTTAATTCTGTAATAATTAAAATATGTTTTAAATGTGTATCTTTTTATTACCCTTGAGTATTTTAATCTAGAATCTTTAATTTTTGTTAAATTAACAAAAGGTATATCACACAGCCACTAGATTTTTTCAAATAATAAAGATTTACTGACGCAAAATCATAAAAATTAAAATATCTGGGAAAATGTATATCTGAGGGGTAGGCAACCTTTATAATATTTTGAAGATATATAAATAACCCATTGAATACCGGAAAAATATACTGGGTGTTCCATTTAAAATAAAGGAGTAACTTGCTTTTAAAAGTGACTAATGTTCCATATTAATTTTGTGTCACCCTGTATAACTTTTCGGGTCAAATTTCAATTTGGTTTAACATACAATGGTTACTGTAATTAAATATCAGGTTATACAAGGTCAACTAAAATTTAGGTAGCTGTTATCGAAATTTAAAATTTAGTCTTCATTTTCACAGAATGTGAAATATGTAAAAATCCTTAGATTTTAGGTATATGCTTGTTTAATAAAACTCGCCTTTAATTTTTTCCTAGAATCCGATTATTTTCCTAGAAATCAATTAATATATAGGATGTTCCATCAGAAAAAACACAACTTTGATATGTAACTTTTTTGGGGGACACCCTGTATAATTCTATATATTTTTATAAAATGCTTTCAGTTAAACTACATATGCTGTCAAAATTTAATTTCGATGTAAACTACCGTTCTCCTTGGAGCTTCCGCGGCGAATTAGAGGCGCCACCCTGTATACAGGATGTCAAAAAAATAGTGTATCAAACTTTGGTGTGAGATTCTATAGATAGAAATAAAACAAAAAGTGCCTATATACCTTAAAATGCTTCCCGAAAAGTTACAGCCCTCGAAAGGGTAAATAAAAATAATATATTTTGTTTATTTTTAAGAACATTTGTAAACTGTTTCTCTTGAAATTTGGTACTCTTACACATAGTTTAATGCCAAAACGAATGGCCAGTGTATAAAATTACGTAACTGTCCTTAAAGGGTACTTTCCATTAGGGTAGAAAGTACTACTTGTGCTACTTTCTTTATCGTTATAGATACAGTATACAGATAGTAATACCCTAATACCTAGGAGAATGAGAACTGCGCTACAGCTTGAAGACTGTGGCCAGCGGTAGATAGCCAAAACAGCAAAACACTACTAGAGCACAGCAAGAACCTAATACGCATAATTATACTTATAATTATTATTAGTAAAAGGTGGAAATGGAAAATTATTATTAGTCCATAGCTGGAAACTGCCTCAAGGGAGTAAGAAAAAAAACACAGAGCACCTGCTGTGCCACTGTCCGGCACTGAAATACCAACGCTTTAAAACTTTAGGGCAAGGTTTTCTGGAGAGACTAGAGGAAGCAGAAGGAAGCCAACATCAGCGACATCAGGAACTTTGCAAAGAGTTGGAAGTGTTTTAACGCAAAGAAAGAATGAAAGGAAGATTCAGTACAATAATTCAGTGCTCATGGCCTCCGAGTGAGGGATCAAACATGATCCCAAACACCAGCAAACTAACCTAACCTAAATACCTAGGAGATGTAGATATATTATAATTTATTTCATACAAAGCATGATCTTTTGTATAGCTTTCTAGAAACACAAGCCAACTATATTTCCTAGCGCTTCTGTCTTTTTTTATCTCTCATATTCCATCGTTTTTTCTCCCAAAATTGCCTATTAGAATATTCGTCTTGACATGACTTCAATAAACACAAGCAATTATTTATAATTGAACAAATTCAGGCGCATCAATTTGAAGAAATAAAATCACATGAAGTATTTTGTTATATCAAGGCCCCCTGTACCTCAATTAAATCCAACTTAAGAAACCAGTTTAACAAACAGGTTAACAAAGTTAAGAAGTAATTTTTTTGAGCGTTTTCAATGATGTAATAATAAACCGCAATTTTATACAGTTTTAATTTTTATATATTTAACAGATGATTGATCCTTCATTACTACTTAAACATTTAAAAATAAATAAATAAATATGAAAACTATAGTGGCGTGTCTACCAGGGGAAGGGGGAGAAAATGCACTGGCCTAATAGCGCCAAAGCAAAATAGACGCTGAAGAAGTCTGAAGAAGTCTGAAAAATTCTGAAAACTTTTTTACAATATCGTCCCATTGCTGCCAAAAGTCACTAACTTACTTTTTATCACTTCCGAGAAAAATGCGTCTAAAGATGAATTGCATTGCATAAAGATGTAATAGTTAGTAACTATTCGGTATTAAAATAAAACATAAATAGCCAGAAATCGTAGTTAATGACTTTTGCAATCGATTCTCCGCTTCAAAACATAGTTAGTGATTGAATTTGGTTGTTCGGAAAAATGTTAGTTAGTGACTTTTGGCAGCAATAGGACGATATGATAGATTAATAGAGGTTATATTAATTACTTTTGATTAATTATCCACCAATTTGTGTTAATTCAAACTGGAGAAGAAATTTCAAAAATGTTTAGAAGTAGGAATACCGGGTGCGTCTCAAAAGTGGTTCACCCCTATAACTTTTTTTATTTTTTCAGTTAAAAAAAACGGTATGTTAGTTTTAAGGTTAGTATATGACATAAATTAGGATTGATTGACATATTCAATTGTTTTTGGTCACTTCCTGTTTCAACGGAAACGACTACAACTTTTGATTTTTAAATGGCAACCTCGGTATTTTTTTTACCTTATTCGATAGAAAATAACACTCTGAGTAGAATGGCATATCATATGTTAACTTTTGACATTTTCGCATACGATTTATTTGAAATTATAACTTGTGGTTCGTAACGAAAATTTGACTCGAAATACCAAGTGTGTGGTATCAAATTATTCGTAAAAAATGCTTTTTCCAAATGTGCTAATGAGCCACCCTCGTTCCATATGAAAAAATTGAGATATGATTAAAAATACGATTTGAGCACTTTCTAACTGGCCAGGACAAAATACTAAAAACATTAGACCATGAAATCTATTTTTCCAAGGCTCCTCGATTAAGTATTAGTGTTTTTAACATAGCCATGGCACTCTAGATTGAATTTTAAAATACGATTTTTTATTAAAAGAGAATGTCAAAAGTTGACATATGATATGTCATTCTATTCAGAATGTCATTTTCTATCGAATAAAGTAAAAAATACCGAGGATGCTATTTAAAAACCAAAAGTTGTAGTCATTTCCGGTGAAACAGGAAGTGACCAAAAAAATTGAATACGTCAATCAATCCTAATTTATGTCATATACTAATGTATATGAAATCTCGTTTTTTTATCTGAAAAAATAAAAAAAGTTATAGGGGTGAGCCACTTTTGAGACGCACCCTGTATCTTAATATTTCTACTCTAAGATACAAATATGAGATTATAATTTATTTTTTTGACTAATTTATATAAATTTTGCTGATTAATGGTTTGAACCCAGCGGCCTTTTTTTAGCTACGCCACTGAGACAAAATAATAATTGACATAAAAAACTTCATTGTACAATTTTGATAAAAAAAATGATTTTTAAATTGGAATTTGAAGGTCTTCCCAATATATTTAGTTAAATTTGAGATATACAAAAAGTATACCTACAAAATAAACCAATAGTTTCATTGAGATACAAAGAATTAATTAAGGAATATCATTAATTACATTCCTCTCTCGACCTAATATTGAATACGAATCAAATATACTTGATAGTTATTTGGATAAGGGCTTCATATACTAATTACCCTTAAGTAATAACGTAGTCAAGCTGTAGTACACTTATAGATATCAATGTAATCACGTAACAGGTCCGGAAATATCTGGAAAAAAACCACTCACTTGTTGAATCGTTGCGTTACTTATTGTTTGTCAGATCAAGAGAACCCTACAAATTTCATATTCTTATCTTTATTTTTGATGATACCTAGATGTAGAAAAAAATGATCCGAAATCTCTTTCTCAACGGTGAGCTTGTAGACCGGTAAGAGGAGGCCGGGACAACTCAAGCAGATACAGGATATTTTTCACGATAACTTAAAGGGGATTAACTTGCAGAATCAGTGGAAGAAGCAGCGCCCAATAAAACGCAATGGCGAGACATTATAAAAACTCATTAAAACGACAACCAAAGGTAAAGAGCAACAAGTCAATGAGATTTTTGAAGTCCGGAGCTACAGGAAGGAGAGATAACATCACGTGTCGGGCTCCAGTCAGAAACGCTCATGAAAGAAAACTAACCATCTTCTGAATGCGTGATCAATACTCGTCCGATAATGTAGTAAGTAAGTAAGGTCAGCCAGAGAAAAAATTTCCAATGGGTTTAGAAGTCGTCATTAGTGATGAGCAAAAAAGTGCAATACCAAGAAATTCCTTAGTCTTTCAGTGCTATTAATTAGTTCTTGGTTCTTGCAGATCTTCGAGTAACAATCTAAAGGAAGTCTTGCACTTCTTTTAGATTACTACTAGCAGTACTTTTTGCATAGAAAATATTATTTTTAAAATAAGTTTTTCAAGTAATTGATTGCAAATGAAACTATAGTTTTCTTTCGATATAATATCTCTATGTACACCGCCATATACCGCCTAACATCTAGGTTTTTATTTGACATCCATATTTTGCTTCAGGAGTCTGTTATGCGGAATTTGCAGCTAGAGTGCCGAAAGCCGGCTCAGCTTACGTTTACAGCTACGTTAGTGTAGGGGAATTCATAGCTTTTGTTATAGGATGGAACTTAATATTGGAATATGTTATTGGTAAGTATTATCAATGCAATTTGGCACAATTACATGAAGTAAAATAGAATACATGTTTTTATTCTTGCAGGTACGGCTAGTGTGGCTCGTGGTTTAAGCAATTACATAGATGCCCTGACTAATAATACTATCAGGGACCATTTTGAAGAATGGGTCCCAATGAATGTTAACTACCTAAGCCCGTATCCTGATTTTCTTTCCTTCGGATTGGTATTACTTTTGACATGTAAGTGGTTATGTTTTTAATATAGATCTTAAACTACAAGAAAATATATATATACTAATATAATAAAAAATTATATTTAAAAATTGAAGAATTAAGAGTTCTATTTCAGAGAAGATTGTTTTTAAAAACATCCCATTTTTTACCTTACCATAAATGAATTGTATTGGCTATCTTATGACAGGGTTATCGACAGGGTTGTTTTTGTTACGCTTAACTTTGTGAAACACCGTTCAATAATTTCGTGTGGTCAATTTTTCTAAAATTAAATCTTTACCATATTTTTACGGTCAGAACCATATCTCCTGAGCATTTTTTTTATTATATACCGTTTTAGAGAAAACATGAAAATATGATGAATGATTTTTTGACGAAAAATGAACGCCACAACACAATTTGCAATTTTTTCAATTATCATTTCTTTTGAAGTAATTTGTGGCAATATGATAGGGGATTTGAGTGTTATGGTGAAACTATACACCATTTATACACAATACACTACCTATGAACTGCCCACTCATGTCGGACGTTTTGATTGGCGTTTTAGATGCGAAATGCTTGGGTAAAGGTTAGAGGTCGCGAAGCGTTACCAGCTTCATTAAATGGACTTCGCTTGGTCCTTGAAAAAGATGGAATGGGAAACTAACGCAATATGATATATGCAAGCAGCAATTGAACAAGCATGAGCGGAACAGCTTATTTAAGGCAAGTTTAGCAGGTCGAAGGGAGACAATAACAAAGTATAGGGCTATTTTTACAAATTTTTGTTTTCTGTTTTGTATACTTGAGTATTAACGACATATTACGGATTTTTCTTTAATATCGTTAGTAATGTCTATTTTATAAAACCCGAACTGTATCGGTAGTTTTTTGAGGTTTTTAAATATAGTAGAGATCAAGCAGCGTAATTATGACGTTTCGGAACAATTGTCACCAAAAACAATCTCGTCGCTTATTTAAAAAATTACATCCAAAAGTAATGATTGAAAATTGCAATTATCGCGATCCATATTTCGCTCTTAGAAATTGACCAAGGCATGTGTTGGCAATTTAACATGAATCAAAAAACAAAAAGGCTCAGGAGACATGGTTCGTCTGACAGAACATTATTATTTTAGAAAAATTTACACAAAATAACTTTTCTTCATTAAGAGACCGACTCATCAACTTAATATATAAAAAAAACAACCCCTTGATAACCATGTATAATATCTTCTTCTTCTTTCTCAGCCTAGTATCCATCCAGTGTTGGATATAGGCCTCTCTCGTTTTTCCATGCCTTTCGCGATCTCTAGCCATTCTTATCCATTGTCTTCCGGCCACTGCCCTGACGTCATCGACCCATCTCTTTTTTGGCCGGCCCTCTTCTTGTTGTTCCCCTAGGTCCCCATAGGATTACCTTTTTGGGGGCATCGGTCTGGATCCTGTTTTACCACATGTCCCATCCATTGCCACTTCAGACTGCCACTTCTTTTAACGACATTTACTTAATTTTGTTTTTTTGGACGTAGTGGGTATTTCAGTTATTTTTTCCTTAATGGTGACTCCCAACATGATTCTTTCATGGCTCTTTGTGCTACACGTAGTTGTTGTGCTGTTTTTCGGGTAATTGCCAAATTCTCTAAGCCATACGTAAACACAGATAGGATGCAGCTGTCGTAAACCTTTTTCTTTAGGTTCATGGGCACCTTATTATCCGTGAACAATATTGCTCATTTTCAAAATGTACCCATGGCAAATGGATCCTGCGTTTTATCTCCGTATTTTGGTTCCTGCCAGCTTGATTTGTTGACCGTAAATAGTATATACATGGTCTACGTTTTCCAATAAGTACGGTTGGTTCAACGGTAATGTTATGGATATTGTTGCTCATTATCTTGGTCTTCTTCAAGTTCATTTTAAGGCCAATTTTCTGGGATTGGTCATTTAGCTCATTTAGCATGGTGTTTAGTTCTTGAATGTCGGTGCTCAGCAAGACAATATCGTCTGCAAAGGCCAAATGTAGAGGTATATTGTATTCTGTTGTTTTTTCAATAACTGTTTTAATTGTTTGTAGATGATCGATGGTACTAAAACCTTTTCGAAAGCCTGCCTGTTCTATTGGCTGATAGGAATCTAGTTTCGTAGACAGTCGGTTGTTGATAATCCTAGTGAAGAGCTTGTATAGATGCGAGAGAAGGCTTATTGGTCTATAATTCTCTATATTTGTAAAATCTCTTTTTTTGTATAATAGCACAACTTCTGCGTTTTTCCAGCGTCCGGGATTCTACCCTCCATCAGACATTTATTTAACAATACTTCCACGGCATCCACTAATGGTTTTCCGCCCATCTTCAGCATTTCAGGTGTAATACGATCTTCTGGGCTTTTGCCATTTTTTATTTGTCGAAGTGCGTATTTAATTTCTGTGGTTGAATCTTCTGATCCTACGTTTGTGATGCGTTTTTGTACTCTATCTTGTTTGGTATATACAGGCTGAGTAAATTGTTCGTTAAAATTGTGTGGTATTCATTTTTAATTTTATGTTTGTCTGTTGTTATTGTGCCATGTGTGTTTCTTATCTTTATTTTTTTTTTTTTTTTTTTTTTTTTTTTTTTTTTTCGAAATTTTTGAAAACAGTTCTATACACCTTTTCAATTGTTATCCAAATTTGGTTTCCCTTTATATTCCGTTATATTTAAAGGTGTCCGTATGTGTGTTCGGCATCTCTGTCAGTCTTCCTTCTTTCCCTTATTAGTTTTGTCATTTCTGGTTCTTCTCGTTTACGAAGGTGTTTTCATTATAATATTTTCTTTGTTCGCTGTAGTTATGCTGCTTTAGATTTTGAGGAATGGTCGTGGGTGTCTTGATCTCTGAGTGTCTGCGGCCTTAATCTCTTTTCAAGCTCTTTTTGATATGTTTCCTGATTTAGTTACAGAGCTTCCCCTGTAGGAAACATTGATCTGGTAATTAATTTTCTAATTTGTATATTAGTATAGATTTGTATTTTGGCGCGTCTCTCTCTTT